>NW_028138832.1:0-137822 GCF_964270905.1 Leucopleurus acutus | reverse complement strand
GCCAGCCCTACTAAGGAGGCCTCTGAACTACCAAGCCAATAAAGGATAGAAGTTGTCCAAGAAAAAGCTCAAATATCACAGACTGCGGTGACCTGCCTGGGCTTCATTCTCACAGAAGGTCAGAGAAGCCCATCCCAGGAAAGGGAAGAAACCATTTTCGGCCTTACTCCTTTCTAAAACTAGAAGACAGCTTAGGGGTTCCTGGGGAGGCCAGGGTTTGCTGCTTCTGGATCCCTAACTGCAGTCTACTAGCTGGGCCATTATATGAAACACTGAAAGGAAAAGATGATGATCCTTTTGAATAGAATCCAGAAGTGGCCTTTCAAGAATGGAAAGAGCAGTCAATTCAGACCCTTGCCCTGGAACTCCCTAATTTAGCTAAACCCTTTGACCTTTACATTCCTGGTGAAAGGTGAATCGCCATTGGAGAATTAGTGCAAAAACTGGGACCACTTGAAATGGAACAATGCAAGAATGCCATCCAGGTAGGATAAACTATG
This sequence comes from Leucopleurus acutus, assembly GCF_964270905.1. NCBI lineage: Eukaryota > Metazoa > Chordata > Mammalia > Artiodactyla > Delphinidae > Leucopleurus > Leucopleurus acutus. The sequence continues at coordinate 137,322 of NW_028138832.1, read as the reverse complement.
GTCACCAAGGGGCTTGGCCCACTGCCGCATCTGGCCAAGATACTGGCAGTATCTAAAAACCTGGAAATCAGCAGCCCAAAAGGCCACCTCCCTCCTAAGGGAAAAGGACCCCACGTGGTGATCCTAACCACCAACCATGCCCTGAAGTTGCAGGGTTTGCTCCGTGGACACACCAACCTCGAGTGAGGAGGCCCTCCAACTCCAACATCCAGAGAGATAACCGGGGGCAACAGGACACCATGACGACTCGTGTGAACATCACTTGACCTGGAGTTTCTCTCATAAAACAACAAGAGTGTGTCCCAAAAGAGTAGACTACTGCTTGCAGGACTTACTGTACCCAGAGGGGAGCTAATAATCTTGGCGGGGGAACCGTATATCACACTGTCACCATAGAAAAGCCTACAGACACCGTGATGATGGTGGCCAATAAGACTGGCTGGACTCCTGTTTACTTCAAAAGGCTGTTGACTCAGTGGCCATCATGGTCCTTGATCACCACTGACCCTGGACTGTCTGGGAGTTGAGCGGGCAGGGCTCTGACACCTGGTGCTGTTTGTACGTTAATTCAGGGGCCTAATTGAAGAAAGCGCAGACTACTGGTCAGAGCATCTAGGCTGGCAGAAACGGTCAGCCTAAGGTGGCCGAACAAATGTGGGGCGGGGTGAAACCGGCCCCCACAGCGTCTCTGCACATCTCTTTCCTGGACCCTTAAAGGTCATTAGAATCTATAACGCTTCCAATGCTGGTGCTCAGGTGGACGAGCAGGGAGGCAGGGGGCCTGGGGACAATCAACGTCACCTGGAGGCTGCTGGGGAGAAGCTCTGACCCTCGCCCCTTGGTATGAGGGCTCCCAACTCAGCACTCAGCAGTTACAGAAGAAGGGTCTGCACCCTCAGCACTCCAAGAATGAGGAACGGGACAAAAGGCAGAGGAGGGGTTTGTCCCCAGCAAAGCCCATTAAAAATCCCTGGGAGATAAAAATAGAATCTGGGCAATAAAGTCAAGTCTAACCTTTTTTATCCTTTGTGCTTTGTCTAATTTCATGTGCTCCTAGGGTCCCGCATGCAGAGGTTCCACACCCGGCACTTCAGACCAGATTTCCTAGTGCAGAATGGCTGGGTCGACACCTCAGCTCCTGGGGCCCAGTGCAGACTCCGCGATATAGAGCCTGAGCTGCAGCCAACCCGGCCCTCGAGAGCTCCGCCCCCTCCCTCCCACTGACTCTGACAGGATCTCTACACAGCAGCCCAGCCCACAGCCCACGGGGTAGTGCATGCTCTCACCTCTCCATTCTCTGATCAAAATATAAAGTTTCCTTTGCTTGTGAACCAAACTCAGTCTCGATCTGTTGGCCCCAATGACACTGCGCAGGGGGACACTTGTTGAGGTCCACTCTGGAGGATCAGTAACAGAAATTGAGACTATTGTAACCTCAATGAACAGATGTGTGAGCCAAACTGTAGTTAACATAGAACAGTGTATAAGGCTCGGGTAAAATAAGATGTTTCTAACGTTTCCATTGGATATTTCCATCACTTTATTATAAGCAAGTTCAGTGAAAAGGTTTGTCTTATTTGTCAGGTCAATATTAGAGAAACGAAGTGATTTCTTTCCAAGGATGTACATCTAATAATCTTGGTTAAAGCTTCAATCTTGTTTTAAATGCTTTTCCATTGAAAATGATACCTCTCTTTCAGCTCCCCCATTTCTGAGAAGTATAAAATCTTATAATTTATTATTACCAAAGGGGAAAGGTGGGAGGAGGGATAAATTAACAGTTTGGGATTAACACATACACACTGCTATGTATAAAATAGATCATCAACAAGGAACTACTGTATAGCACAGGGAACTACACTCAACATTTTGCAATAACCTATAAGGGGAAATAATCTGAAAAAGAATAGATATTTTTATTGACATCATCTATCAATGACAGTTAAAGTGTAACCTAAGGGAAGCTGGTGGTGAGTGCTTCTGACCCTGAAGACTTCAATCATCTAAAGTTTGGACTCTGCCTACTTCCCAAGGCCCTTAATGAACATATGTGTAGCCGTAGCTTAAAAAATTCCCCAGTTTGGGTTTCGGGGAGACACTGATTTTGAAAAAGCCCTGGTGTTCTCCTTACATGAATGGGACTCTTCCTACTGCTAAAACATGTCTGTCACACCCAGAGGATGGTATACCGTCTGATCGGGAAGAGTTTGGAAAAGGCATCTCATCTCCTCATCTCCTGGTGCTCGGGTTCACCCCTCCAGCGTCTTTACTAACAGTCTCCCCACTTGGAGATGGCAGCACTGTCAACATCCTGTTGCGTACAGTTTGGAATTTGTCCAGAGGATGAAGCGGAAGGATGAGGAACAATGAGAGACAAGTCCTAGGTGTTCAGACAGGCACATGTCACTCTAATTTCCAATCAGGAAGACGAATTGACCAAAGGCTAGGGTTGCCCATGGAAACAGTATAGGGCTTGAGGAAATCCCGCTGCTTTGTGGCCAGTTCCCATAAACACAAGTTGAACAATGGAACTCAGGGACAGTAAAATTCACGAAACTGCAGAGTTGAAAATATCCATCACTGAAAAATGTCTTGAGGAAAGTCAGAGAAAAGGACTTGTAAGCAAGGGAGAATGGCAGGAAAGGGATTTGAGGAGGTAGAAAGGACTCACCATTAAGCACAAGAAAAGGAGCTGAACATTGCCAACATTGCAGTTGGCCAAAAAGGGTGTATGCGTTTTTTTCTGTATATATTCAAGAAAAGGGCATACACTTTTTTAGCCAACCAAACAGGTGGGCACTGGAAGTCAATACTACAAGAGATATCACTTCGCATCAGTCAGAAGAGCCATCCTCATAAAGCGTAAACAACAGAAATGCAGGACAGGGCAAGGAGAAGAGGGAGCCCTGTGAGACTTATAGTGGAAATATATATTGCCAACGGCCATTCTGGAGAAGTGTATTGTGTTTACTAAAGCATCTAAAAAATGAGCTACAGAGCATAGGGCACTTGCACTCATGGGCGTATATCTTGGGAAAAACAAAAATCGAGAGGACACAGGCACCCCAATGTTTACCCCCTCTCTGTTTAAAAGATCCTCGACTAGGATATAACTTAAATGTCCCTGGAGAGAAAAAATGGATAGAGATGTGGTACTTAGGTAGAGTGGAATATTATTCAGCCTGGAAATCAATGAAATATGGCCAGTTGTAACAACTCCGGAGGAGTTACGTATGATCATTCTAAGTGACATAATTCAAAAAGATAAAGACACATATCATAAGATATCACTTAAAGGTGGAATCCAAAATGGCTACACATGAAATAAATTACAAAACAAAAACATAGTCAAATATGTAGAAAACACGCATAAGGCTGCTAAACGGGAAAGGTGGGGAGGGGTGAGGCATCATCCAGGAGGTTGAAATTAGCAAAGATACCATTCCAAATACCAAACTGATAATCAACAAGGCCTACACAGTAGCTAAAAGAACTGCACTCAGCACACTCAAGTCACCGGAAAAGAATATATACGACTGGTAAGAATCTGAAAAAGAATTTACTGATGTCTCTCTGTACGTGAATCAAGTGGATGTACAGCAGCAAGAAACAGAGCTTTGAAAATCAGCTGTAACCAATATAGTAATAAATTGAAAAAAATAAACGACAGAGAGACAGAGAAAACCTCTTACAACTTTTCCTCAGGGCCGGTGATGCAACATGGATTGAACACATCTAGACCCACAGCAGGATGAGACATAAGGCTGGAAACTGTTTGCACTAAGAGAAATGTGAGGTTGGGTGAGGAAATGCACACCCTTTAAAGTAATACTACCTGGTACCCATTCAATGGGTCCCAAATCTGCAGGTTCAAAGGATCTTCCTACAGCTAAAACATGCATGGAAAACCCAGAGGACTGTACACCATGTGATCGGGAGATGTGTCTAAAATGCAGCTCATTTATCCTCTCCTGGTGCTCCTGTTCACCATTCCAGCCACGTTACTTAGAATCTCCCCACTTGGAGAATCAGCACATTTCAACTTCTGTTTCACACATTTTGCAAATTGTGAGGAGGATGAACAGGAAGAGGGGGAACCAATGAGAGAATAGTTGTAGGGGTTTGGACGGGCACATATCACTCTAATTTCCCATTAAGAATAAGAATTGAAAAAAGGCTCAGCCCGCCTCGCCCGAGCCAAAATAGGGCCTGAAGCAATCCTGCGGCTTTGAGGCCAGCTCACAAAAGAGCAACTTAAAAAATGGAGCTCAGGGTCACTGCAATTCACAAACCTGCAGAGTTATAAATGAAAACTAACGTCCAAAAATATGTTGAGGTAAGGCAAAGAAGAGGATCTGAATGCAAGACAGAATTGCAAGAAACAGATTTCAAGAGATAGATTGGACTCGTCTTTAAAGCACATGAAAAGCGGCAGAATTTCGACAATGATGCAGTTGGCCCAAAAGGGCGTATGCGTTTTTTCCTGATTATATCCAGGAAAAAACGCATACACACTTTATGGGCAACGAAGCAAGCAAGCAATGCAAATGTGCACAACAAAGAAGTCTCATTACCCACTGGTCAAAAGGGCCATCCTAAAAAATTGTAAAAACCAGAAATGCAGGACAGGCCATGGAGAACAGGGAGCCTTTATACGCTGATGGGCAGTGTGTGAACTGCCGAGAGCCACTCTGGAGAAGTGTATGGTGGTTCCTAAATCATCTAAAAAACAGAGCTACAGAGCATAGGACACTTCCAATCATGGGAGTATATCTAGGGAAGTCTAAAAATCAACAAGACACAAGCACACCACAGTTTAGGGCTACTCTGTTTACAAGAACCTCAACTTCAGTACACCTTAAATATCCCAGGAAAGAGAACAATGGATAAAGAAGATGTGGTACTTATGTACAATGGAATATCTCTTCACCATGAAATCAATGTAATAAGGCTAGTAGAAGGATAAAGAGTGGATTTAGGTCCGATAATACTACTTGAAATAAGTCAAACAGAAAAAGAAACATATCATAAGATATCACTTATAGAGGGAGGGTAAATATGGCTGCACAAGAAATGAATTACAGAACAGAACAGTGTCTCACATTTAGAAAACACACTTATTTCAGCTTAAGGGGAAAGGAGAGGTGGGGTGATGCATAAAACCAGAGTTTGAAATTAGCACAGATACCGTTCAATAAACCAAATAGATATTAGACAAGATCTACACCTTGCTCAATGAACTGGCCTCAACACACCCTATACACCACAGAGAAATATATCTGAGTAATAAGAATCTTAAAACCCATGTATTGATATATCTCCATAAGGGAATCAAGTGTGTGCAGAGCGGCACAAACACAGCAGTGAAAATGAGCTAAACCCCATTATAGAAATAAATTTTAAAAACAAAACACAGAAACAATGAAAGAGAGAAAAATTCTTACAAAATTCGCTCAGGGGCTGTGATGCAACCTGGATTGACCACATATAAACCCACAGCTGGATAAGACATAAGGCTGGACACTTGGGGCTGAGAGGATTGGTGAGCTTTGGTGAGCAACTGCCAAAAGTTTAATGCAATACTTCATGCTACTCATTCCAAGGGTCCCAACACTCCAGGTTGAAGGGAATCTTCCTACAGCTAAACCATGCTTGGGAAACCCAGCGACTGGTATACCATATGATCGGGAAAGGTTTCTAAAACGCACCTCATTTTTCCTCTCCTGGGGCTCCGGATCGATATTCCAGCTGCTTTACTAAAATATCCCCACATGGACAGTCAATGCCTTTAAGTTCTGGTATCGCAGTCTGCAGTTAGTGTGGAGGATGAATGGGAATAGGGGGAACCAGTGAGAAACTAGCTGTAGCGGTTTCAATGGGCACATGTCACTCTAATTTCATATCAGTAAGAAGAATAAACCAAAGGCACAGCAAGGTGCCCCAGAAGAACAATAGGGCCTGAAGGAATCCTGTGGTTATGAGGCAAGATCACAAAAATAAGAGCTGAAAAATGGAGTTAAGGGCCACTGCAATTCAAAACCTGCAGAGTTATGAAGGCCAACTATTTTCAAAAAATATATTGAGGTAAGGCTAAGAAGAGGCATTGAAAGCAAGGCAGAATTGCAGGAAACCGATTTCAGGAGGTAGACTGGAATTGCATTTAAAGCATAGGAAAAGAGGCAGAACGTCCACAATGATGCACTTGGCCAAAAAGGGCGTATGCATTTTTTCCTGAATATATTTAGGAAAAAAGGCAAACGCACTTTTTGGCGAACCAAGCAAGCTTGCAAAGGAAATCTGCACTGCAATGAAGTCTCACTTCCCCCCAGTCAAAAGTGACATCTGAAAAAAGTGTAAAATCCAGAAAGGCAGGACAGGCCATGGAGAACTGGGAGCCTTGTTATGCTGATGGGCGGGATGTAAATTGCCAAGAGCCACTCGGGTTAAGTGTATGGTGTTTCCTGAAACATCTAAAAAACAAAGCAACGGAGCCTAGGGCACTTCCACTTATGGTCCTATAGCTTAGGGAAATTAAAATCAAAAAGACACAGCCACCCCAAAGTTTGGGACGGCTCTGTTTACAAGAACCTCATTTACGGTACAAGTTCAATATCGCAGAAAGCGAAAAATGGATAAAGAAGTTGTGGTACTTACGTACAATGCAATATCACTCAGCAATGAAGTCTATGTCATCAGGCCCGTAGCAGTATAATGAATGGATTCAGGTATGATGATTCTAACTGAAATAAGTCACACAGAAAAAGAAACATCATAAGATATCACTAATACACGGAATGTAAACTTGGCTACACAGGAACTGGATTACAAATCAGAACAGGGTCTCAAATTTAGAAAACCAACTTATGCTTGCTTAAGCGAAAAGGTGAGTTGGGGTGCTGCATCAAACCAGAGATTGAAATGAGCACAGATAAAGTTCCTTAAGCCAAATATGGAATAGACAAGAGCTACTCCTTGCTCAACGAAATAGACTCAACACCCCATATTAAACGCCTAAGAATGTAACTGACTAGTAAATATCTTAAAACCTATGGATTGCTATGTCTCTGAAAGATAATCAAGAGTATGTACAGGGGCATAAACACAGCAGTGATAGGATTGGAGAGGTTCGGTGAGTAAATGAAGACCCTTTGAAGTCATATTGCATGGTACCCATTCCACAGGTCTCAACTCTCCAGGTTTAAGGGATTCTTCCTTCAGCTAAAACAGGCATGTACAACCCAGAGTATGTTCAACCGTGTGATCGGGAGACGTGTTCCAATATGTCTCAGTTCTCGTCCCCTGGTACTCGGGTGCAACATTCCAGACGCTTTACTAACACTCTCCCGACTTGGAAAGTCAGTGCCTTTAACCTCCTGTTTGGCCCATTTGCAATTTCTGTGGAAGATGAACAGGAATAGGGAGAACCAATGACAGACTAGCTGGAGGTGTCTGGACGGGCAAATTTAACTCTCATTTCCCACCAGGAAGAGGAATTAACCAAAGGCTCAGCGTGCCGTGCCGGAACCAGATTAGGGCCTGAAGCAATCCTGTGGTGTTGCGGCCAGCTCACAAGAAAGCGAGTTGAAGAAAGGAGCTCAGGGGCAGTGTAATTCACAAACCTGCAGAGTTATAAATGACAGCTATCGTCCAAAAATATACTGAAGTAAGGCTGCCAAGAGGACTTGAAAGCGGGGCAGAATTGCAGGAAACCGATTTCAGGAGGTAGACTGGAATTGCATTTAAAGCATAGGAAAAGAGGCAGAACGTCCACAATGATGCACTTGGCCAAAAAGGGCGTATGCGTTTTTTCCTGAATATATTCACGAAAAAACGCATACGCCCTTTTTGGTCAACCAAGCAAGCTTGCAAAGGAAATCTGCACTACAATGAAGTCTCACTTCCCCCCGGTCAAAAGGGCCACCTGAAAAAAGTGTAAAATCCAGAAAGGCAGGACAGGCCATGGAGAACTGGGAGCCTTGTTATGCTGATGGGCGGTATGTAAATTTCCAACAGCCACTTGGGAGAAGTGTATGGTGTTTCCTTAAACATCTAAAGAACAAAGCAACAGAGCCTAGGGCACTTCCACTTATGGTCCTATAGCTTAGGGAAATTCAAATCAAAAAGACACAGCCACCCCAAAGTTTGGGACGGCTCTGTTTACAAGAACCTCGTTTATGGTACAAGTTCAATAGCGCAGAAAGTGAAATATGGATAAAGAAGTTGTGGTACTTAAATATAATTCAATATCACTCAGCAATGAAATCTATGTCATCAGGCCCATAGCAGCATAATGAGTGGATTCAGGTATGATGATTCTAACTGAAATAAGTCACACAGAAAAAGAAACATCATAAGATATCACTAATACACGGAATGTAAACTTGGCCACACAGGAACTGGATTACAAATCAGAACAGGGTCTCAAATTTAGGAAACCAACTTATGCTTGCTTAAGCGAAAAGGTGAGTTGGGGTGCTGCATCAAACCAGAGATTGAAATGAGCACAGATAAAGTTCCTTAAGCCAAATATGGAATAGACAAGAACTACTCCTTGCTCAACGAAATGGACTCAACACCCCATATTAAACGCCTAAGAATGTACCTGACTAGTAAGTATCTTAAAACCTATGGATAGCTATGTCTCTGAAAGAAAATCAAGCGTGTGTACAGGGGCATAAACGCAGCAGTGATAGGATTGGAGAGGTTCGGTGAGCAAATGAAGACCCTTTGAAGTCATATTGCATGGTACCCATTCCACGGGTCTCAACTCTCCAGGTTTAAGGGATTCTTCCTTCAGCTAAAACATGCACGTGGAACCCAGAGTATGATCAACCATGGGATCGGGAGACGTGTTCCAATATGTCTCAGTTCTCGTCCCCTGGTACTTGGGTGCAACATTCCAGACGCTTTACTAACACTCTCCCGACTTGGAGAGTCAGTGCCTTTAACCTCCTGTTTGGCCCAGTTTGCAATTTCTGCGGAAGATGAACAGGAATAGGGAGAGCCGAAGAGAGACTAGCTGGAGGTGTCTAGACGGGCAAATTTAACTCTCATTTCCCACCAGGAAGAGGAATTAACCAAAGGCTCAGCGTGCCGTGCCGGAACCAGATTAGGGCCTGAAGCAATCCTGCGGTGTTGCGGCCAGCTCACAAGAAAGCGAGTTGAAGAAAGGAGCTCAGGGGCAGTGTAATTCACAAACCTGCAGAGTTATAAATGACAGCTATCGTCCAAAAATATACTGAAGTAAGGCTGCCAAGAGGACTTGAAAGCGGGGCAGAATTGCAGGAAACCGATTTCAGGAGGTAGACTGGAATTGCATTTAAAGCATAGGAAAAGAGGCAGAACGTCCACAATGATGCACTTGGCCAAAAAGGGCGTATGCGTTTTTTCCTGAATATATTCACGAAAAAACGCATACGCCCTTTTTGGCCAACCAAGCAAGCTTGCAAAGGAAATCTGCACTACAATGAAGTCTCACTTCCCCAAGGTCAAAAGGGCCACCTGAAGAAAGTGTAAAATCCAGAAAGGCAGGACAGGCCATGGAGAACTGGGAGCCTTGTTATGCTGATGGGCGGGACGTAAATTGCCAACAGCCACTCGGGAGAGGTGTATGGTGTTTCCTGAAACATCTAAAAAACAAGCAACAGAGCCTAGGGCACTTCCACTTATGGTGCTGTAGCTTAGGGAAAGTAAAATCAAAAAGACACAACCACCCCAAAGTTTGGGACAGCTCTCTTAACAAGAACCTCATTTACGGTACAAGTTCAATATCGCAGAAAGTGAAAAATGGATAAAGAAGTTGTGGTACTTACGTACAATGCAATATCACTCAGCAATGAAATCTATGTCATCAGGCCCGTAGCAGCATAATGAGTGGATTCAGGTCTGATGATTCTAACTGAAATAAGTCACACAGAAAAAGAAACATCATAAGATATCACTAATACACGGAATGTGAACTTGGCTACACATGAATTGAATTATAAAACAGAACAGGGTCTCAAGTTTAGAAAAGCAACTTATGCTTTTTTAAGGGGGAAGGTGAGTTGGGGTGCTGCATAAAACCAGAGTTTGACATTAGCACAGATACTGTTCCATAAGCCAAATGTGTAATAGACAAGACCTACCCCTTGCTCAACAAAATGGACTCAACAATGAGGTATCACCTCACACCTGATAGAATGGGCATCATCAGAAAATCTACAAACAATAAATGCTGGAAAGGGTGTGGAGAAAAGGAACCCTCTTCCACTATTGTTGGGAATATAAATTGTTACATTCACTATGGAGAACAATATGGAGTTTCTTAAGAAACTAACAATAGAATTACCATATGATACAGCAATCCCAGTACTGGACATATACCCAGACAAAACCATAAATCAAAAAGAGACATTCACCGCAATGTTCATTGCATCACTATTTACAATATCGAGGTAATGGAAGCAACCTAAATGCCCACAGACAGACGAATGCATAAAGCTGTGGTACGTATATAAAATGGAATATTACTAAGCCATGAAAAGGAATGAAATTGGGTCATTTGTAGAGACGTCGATGGATCTAGAGACTGTCATACAGAGTGAAGTAAGTCAGAAAGAGAAAAACAAATCTTGTATATTCATGCATATATGTGGAACCTAGAAAAACCGTACAGATTAACCATTTTGCAAGGCATAAATAGAGCAACAGATGTAGACAACAAATGTATGGACAACAAGGGGGGAAAGCTGTTGGGGGGGTGGTGGTGGGAGGAGTTGAGAGACTGGGATTGGCATGTATACATTTATATGTATAAAATAGATAACCAATAAGAACCTGCTGTATAAAAATATAAAATAAAATTCACAATTGAAAAGAAATAAAATTTAAAAAATAAAACAGAAAAAACAATTATTCCCTTCACATACATGTATTTATATGAATAAATTATTTCCATGCTTATATCTGTAAATACAAAAAAGAGGAATAAAATCTACCTTGAACCAAAAACGAAAAAGAGAAATAAAACACAGAACCCACCAGTTCCACAGAGGAAAACCGTATCAGGGCACTTGCTCCAGTTGTAAACAATTCTGAAGTTGGTCAGTGGTGGGGAATCATCTCCCATTCAGCCAGCAGCCCCCACGCAACAAGCGTCCTCATTGCAAAGCTGGGGCACCGTGCCGAGGCATCTGTGAGTAAACGTGAGCTGAGCCCCAGGCCAGTTGCTGCTGAACTATTCCCAGCCGTCCCAGGTAAAACACCTGAATATATACAAGGACTTGAAAGCCTAGAGGAAGGGCCATAGAGCCACACGAGTGACAGCATGCCGGCCGACTTGGTGCCTGCAGGCCAGCCAGGATGGTCCTGGCCCTGGGTGCTCTTCTGGAAGATTTCCATTTCCCTGCCTGAGATACCCGTCCTGTCCCTGCCCCCACTGCTTTTTTCCTTCCTCACCTCTGCCCAGGGAGAAATTCCAGCAGCAGGTATGGGTGACACATCCTCTTCTTCAGCAGGTGGCAGCCTGGCACCTGCTGCAGAAAGTCCAGCAGAGCCCCACTCACACTGGGCCACCCACAAAGCCGTGGCCTCTCACTCCCTCCCACCAGCCCAGCCCCGAGACTGCTGACAGGGCAGAGAAAATGGCGTCAGGCACGGCTGCAGGGGCTCTTGCTGCCTGGAGTGGTATTTATATTGATCTCAACCCAGGCACACCTGGGGAGGGCTGGCCGGCACGGTTAGGCTGCCCAGCTCAGCCAATCATCACCCCTCAGGGGCTCACAGTTGCAGAAAATGGAACTTGCTGAACCGGCCAGGTCCAAGGAACAGGTGTGGGCTCCTGAGAGTCAGGATAGACAAGGGGCTGCAGCTTTGGCTTGTTTTCTAATCATTTTATCTGGCCCATGAGTGGGAGACAACTTCAAGAAAACCCTCTCCTAATGAGAGGAACCCAGGAGTCAGGGAGAGGAGGGGTGGGTGGTGGTTGGAGACAGAGGCCTGGTGCCCCGGGTGCAGTGGAAGTCTCTGGAAGACCAGGTGGAGGGAGGCCGCACAGAGTGATGCCCAGGGTCACAGACCTGTCGCAGCTGCTGTTTGTTAGTTCAAGTCCTGCTCTGAGGTGCTCTGTGTCAGCTCTGAGCGACAGGTGAGCTGGGGGTGCTCTGCAATGAGGGCTATGTGCACGGTTCCTGTGTGCCCAGCCCTGCCACGGTACCTGCAAGGGTAGCTCTGTATCCTGGGAGGGGCCTGACCACGAGAGCCCCGTGGGCTGGGGTGGGGGTGGGGTACCTGCCCAGGTGAGCTCCATATTCTGGGATTGGTCTGACCACGAGAGCCCCATGGGCTGCTGGGGACCTGGTAAAGGATGTCAGGACAGTCAGTGAAGCCACCGAGGATATACCTCCAGTTGCTCCTAATTCCTACACCCTGCTGGTCATTCTACCAACCACCAGGACATGGTATTCTGTATTAGTCTTCAATGATGCCTTCTTTTGTATTCCATTAGTCCCAGAGTCACAAGAAATTTTGGCTTGTGAGTGGCAGGACTCAACATACAACTAAAACAATACTTCCGGGCCGTCTTGCCCCAAGGGTGCAAAAATTCCCACACCATTTTTGGGGAAACCTTAGCTAAAGACCTAAAAGTTCTACCTCTGGAAAAGGAAACCCTCCTTCAGTACGCAGACGACATTCTGATCGCCAGCCCTACTAAGGAGGCCTCTGAACTACCAAGCCAATAAAGGATAGAAGTTGTCCAAGAAAAAGCTCAAATATCACAGACTGCGGTGACCTGCCTGGGCTTCATTCTCACAGAAGGTCAGAGAAGCCCATCCCAGGAAAGGGAAGAAACCATTTTCGGCCTTACTCCTTTCTAAAACTAGAAGACAGCTTAGGGGTTCCTGGGGAGGCCAGGGTTTGCTGCTTCTGGATCCCTAACTGCAGTCTACTAGCTGGGCCATTATATGAAACACTGAAAGGAAAAGATGATGATCCTTTTGAATAGAATCCAGAAGTGGCCTTTCAAGAATGGAAAGAGCAGTCAATTCAGACCCTTGCCCTGGAACTCCCTAATTTAGCTAAACCCTTTGACCTTTACATTCCTGGTGAAAGGTGAATCGCCATTGGAGAATTAGTGCAAAAACTGGGACCACTTGAAATGGAACAATGCAAGAATGCCATCCAGGTAGGATAAACTATGGTCACCAAGGGGCTTGGCCCACTGCCGCATCTGGCCAAGATACTGGCAGTATCTAAAAACCTGGAAATCAGCAACCCAAAAGGCCACCTCCCTCCTAAGGGAAAAGGACCCCACGTGGTGATCCTAACCACCAACCATGCCCTGAAGTTGCAGGGTTTGCTCCGTGGACACACCAACCTCGAGTGAGGAGGCCCTCCAACTCCAACATCCAGAGAGATAACCGGGGGCAACAGGACACCATGACGACTCGTGTGAACATCACTTGACCTGGAGTTTCTCTCATAAAACAACAAGAGTGTGTCCCAAAAGAGTAGACTACTGCTTGCAGGACTTACTGTACCCAGAGGGGAGCTAATAATCTTGGCGGGGGAACCGTATATCACACTGTCACCATAGAAAAGCCTACAGACACCGTGATGATGGTGGCCAATAAGACTGGCTGGACTCCTGTTTACTTCAAAAGGCTGTTGACTCAGTGGCCATCATGGTCCTTGATCACCACTGACCCTGGACTGTCTGGGAGTTGAGCGGGCAGGGCTCTGACACCTGGTGCTGTTTGTACGTTAATTCAGGGGCCTAATTGAAGAAAGCGCAGACTACTGGTCAGAGCATCTAGGCTGGCAGAAACGGTCAGCCTAAGGTGGCCGAACAAATGTGGGGCGGGGTGAAACCGGCCCCCACAGCGTCTCTGCACATCTCTTTCCTGGACCCTTAAAGGTCATTAGAATCTATAACGCTTCCAATGCTGGTGCTCAGGTGGACGAGCAGGGAGGCAGGGGGCCTGGGGACAATCAACGTCACCTGGAGGCTGCTGGGGAGAAGCTCTGACCCTCGCCCCTTGGTATGAGGGCTCCCAACTCAGCACTCAGCAGTTACAGAAGAAGGGTCTGCACCCTCAGCACTCCAAGAATGAGGAACGGGACAAAAGGCAGAGGAGGGGTTTGTCCCCAGCAAAGCCCATTAAAAATCCCTGGGAGATAAAAATAGAATCTGGGCAATAAAGTCAAGTCTAACCTTTTTTATCCTTTGTGCTTTGTCTAATTTCATGTGCTCCTAGGGTCCCGCATGCAGAGGTTCCACACCCGGCACTTCAGACCAGATTTCCTAGTGCAGAATGGCTGGGTCGACACCTCAGCTCCTGGGGCCCAGTGCAGACTCCGCGATATAGAGCCTGAGCTGCAGCCAACCCGGCCCTCGAGAGCTCCGCCCCCTCCCTCCCACTGACTCTGACAGGATCTCTACACAGCAGCCCAGCCCACAGCCCACGGGGTAGTGCATGCTCTCACCTCTCCATTCTCTGATCAAAATATAAAGTTTCCTTTGCTTGTGAACCAAACTCAGTCTCGATCTGTTGGCCTCAATGACACTGTGCAGGGGGACACTTGTTGGGGTCCACTCTGGAGGATCAGTAACAGAAATTGAGACTATTGTAACCTCAATGAACAGATGTGTGAGCCAAACTGTAGTTAACATAGAACAGTGTATAAGGCTCGGGTAAAATAAGATGTTTCTAACGTTTCCATTGGATATTTCCATCACTTTATTATAAGCAAGTTCAGTGAAAAGGTTTGTCTTATTTGTCAGGTCAATATTAGAGAAACGAAGTGATTTCTTTCCAAGGATGTACATCTAATAATCTTGGTTAAAGCTTCAATCTTGTTTTAAATGCTTTTCCATTGAAAATGATACCTCTCTTTCAGCTCCCCCATTTCTGAGAAGTATAAAATCTTATAATTTATTATTACCAAAGGGGAAAGGTCGGAGGAGGGATAAATTAACAGTTTGGGATTAACACATACACACTGCTATGTATAAAATAGATCATCAACAAGGAACTACTGTATAGCACAGGGAACTACACTCAACATTTTGCAATAACCTATAAGGGGAAATAATCTGAAAAAGAATAGATATTTTTATTGACATCATCTATCAATGACAGTTAAAGTGTAACCTAAGGGAAGCTGGTGGTGAGTGCTTCTGACCCTGAAGACTTCAATCATCTAAAGTTTGGACTCTGCCTACTTCCCAAGGCCCTTAATGAACATATGTGTAGCCGTAGCTTAAAAAATTCCCCAGTTTGGGTTTCGGGGAGACACTGATTTTGAAAAAGCCCTGGTGTTCTCCTTACATGAATGGGACTCTTCCTACTGCTAAAACATGTCTGTCACACCCAGAGGATGGTATACCGTCTGATCGGGAAGAGTTTGGAAAAGGCATCTCATCTCCTCATCTCCTGGTGCTCGGGTTCACCCCTCCAGCGTCTTTACTAACAGTCTCCCCACTTGGAGATGGCAGCACTGTCAACATCCTGTTGCGTACAGTTTGGAATTTGTCCAGAGGATGAAGCGGAAGGATGAGGAACAATGAGAGACAAGTCCTAGGTGTTCAGACAGGCACATGTCACTCTAATTTCCAATCAGGAAGACGAATTGACCAAAGGCTAGGGTTGCCCATGGAAACAGTATAGGGCTTGAGGAAATCCCGCTGCTTTGTGGCCAGTTCCCATAAACACAAGTTGAACAATGGAACTCAGGGACAGTAAAATTCACGAAACTGCAGAGTTGAAAATATCCATCACTGAAAAATGTCTTGAGGAAAGTCAGAGAAAAGGACTTGTAAGCAAGGGAGAATGGCAGGAAAGGGATTTGAGGAGGTAGAAAGGACTCACCATTAAGCACAAGAAAAGGAGCTGAACATTGCCAACATTGCAGTTGGCCAAAAATGGTGTATGCGTTTTTTTCTGTATATATTCAAGAAAAGGGCATACACTTTTTTAGCCAACCAAACAGGTGGGCACTGGAAGTCGATACTACAAGAGATATCACTTCGCATCAGTCAGAAGAGCCATCCTCATAAAGCGTAAACAACAGAAATGCAGGACAGGGCAAGGAGAAGAGGGAGCCCTGTGAGACTTATAGTGGAAATATATATTGCCAACGGCCATTCTGGAGAAGTGTATTGTGTTTACTAAAGCATCTAAAAAATGAGCTACAGAGCATAGGGCACTTGCACTCATGGGCGTATATCTTGGGAAAAACAAAAATCGAGAGGACACAGGCACCCCAATGTTTACCCCCTCTCTGTTTAAAAGATCCTCGACTAGGATATAACTTAAATGTCCCTGGAGAGAAAAAATGGATAGAGATGTGGTACTTAGGTAGAGTGGAATATTATTCAGCCTGGAAATCAATGAAATATGGCCAGTTGTAACAACTCCGGAGGAGTTACGTATGATCATTCTAAGTGACATAATTCAAAAAGATAAAGACACATATCATAAGATATCACTTAAAGGTGGAATCCAAAATGGCTACACATGAAATAAATTACAAAACAAAAACATAGTCAAATATGTAGAAAACACGCATAAGGCTGCTAAACGGGAAAGGTGGGGAGGGGTGAGGCATCATCCAGGAGGTTGAAATTAGCAAAGATACCATTCCAAATACCAAACTGATAATCAACAAGGCCTACACAGTAGCTAAAAGAACTGCACTCAGCACACTCAAGTCACCGGAAAAGAATATATACGACTGGTAAGAATCTGAAAAAGAATTTACTGATGTCTCTCTGTACGTGAATCAAGTGGATGTACAGCAGCAAGAAACAGAGCTTTGAAAATCAGCTGTAACCAATATAGTAATAAATTGAAAAAAATAAACGACAGAGAGACAGAGAAAACCTCTTACAACTTTTCCTCAGGGCCGGTGATGCAACATGGATTGAACACATCTAGACCCACAGCAGGATGAGACATAAGGCTGGAAACTGTTTGCACTAAGAGAAATGTGAGGTTGGGTGAGGAAATGCACACCCTTTAAAGTAATACTACCTGGTACCCATTCAATGGGTCCCAAATCTGCAGGTTCAAAGGATCTTCCTACAGCTAAAACATGCATGGAAAACCCAGAGGACTGTACACCATGTGATCGGGAGATGTGTCTAAAATGCAGCTCATTTATCCTCTCCTGGTGCTCCTGTTCACCATTCCAGCCACGTTACTTAGAATCTCCCCACTTGGAGAATCAGCACATTTCAACTTCTGTTTCACACATTTTGCAAATTGTGAGGAGGATGAACAGGAAGAGGGGGAACCAATGAGAGAATAGTTGTAGGGGTTTGGACGGGCACATATCACTCTAATTTCCCATTAAGAATAAGAATTGAAAAAAGGCTCAGCCCGCCTCGCCTGAGCCAAAATAGGGCCTGAAGCAATCCTGCGGCTTTGAGGCCAGCTCACAAAAGAGCAACTTAAAAAATGGAGCTCAGGGTCACTGCAATTCACAAACCTGCAGAGTTATAAATGAAAACTAACGTCCAAAAATATGTTGAGGTAAGGCAAAGAAGAGGATCTGAATGCAAGACAGAATTGCAAGAAACAGATTTCAAGAGATAGATTGGACTCGTCTTTAAAGCACATGAAAAGCGGCAGAATTTCGACAATGATGCAGTTGGCCCAAAAGGGCGTATGCGTTTTTTCCTGATTATATCCAGGAAAAAACGCATACACACTTTATGGGCAACGAAGCAAGCAAGCAATGCAAATGTGCACAACAAAGAAGTCTCATTACCCACTGGTCAAAAGGGCCATCCTAAAAAATTGTAAAAACCAGAAATGCAGGACAGGCCATGGAGAACAGGGAGCCTTTATACGCTGATGGGCAGTGTGTGAACTGCCGAGAGCCACTCTGGAGAAGTGTATGGTGGTTCCTAAATCATCTAAAAAACAGAGCTACAGAGCATAGGACACTTCCAATCATGGGAGTATATCTAGGGAAGTCTAAAAATCAACAAGACACAAGCACACCACAGTTTAGGGCTACTCTGTTTACAAGAACCTCAACTTCAGTACACCTTAAATATCCCAGGAAAGAGAACAATGGATAAAGAAGATGTGGCACTTATGTACAATGGAATATCTCTTCACCATGAAATCAATGTAATAAGGCTAGTAGAAGGATAAAGAGTGGATTTAGGTCCGATAATACTACTTGAAATAAGTCAAACAGAAAAAGAAACATATCATAAGATATCACTTATAGAGGGAGGGTAAATATGGCTGCACAAGAAATGAATTACAGAACAGAACAGTGTCTCACATTTAGAAAACACACTTATTTCAGCTTAAGGGGAAAGGAGAGGTGGGGTGATGCATAAAACCAGAGTTTGAAATTAGCACAGATACCATTCAATAAACCAAATAGATATTAGACAAGATCTACACCTTGCTCAATGAACTGGCCTCAACACACCCTATACACCACAGAGAAATATATCTGAGTAATAAGAATCTTAAAACCCATGTATTGATATATCTCCATAAGGGAATCAAGTGTGTGCAGATCGGCACAAACACAGCAGTGAAAATGAGCTAAACCCCATTATAGAAATAAATTTTAAAAACAAAACGCAGAAACAATGAAAGAGAGAAAAATTCTTACAAAATTCGCTCAGGGGCTGTGATGCAACCTGGATTGACCACATATAAACCCACAGCTGGATAAGACATAAGGCTGGACACTTGGGGCTGAGAGGATTGGTGAGCTTTGGTGAGCAACTGCCAAAAGTTTAATGCAATACTTCATGCTACTCATTCCAAGGGTCCCAACACTCCAGGTTGAAGGGAATCTTCCTACAGCTAAACCATGCTTGGGAAACCCAGCGACTGGTATACCATATGATCGGGAAAGGTTTCTAAAACGCACCTCATTTTTCCTCTCCTGGGGCTCCGGATCGATATTCCAGCTGCTTTACTAAAATATCCCCACATGGACAGTCAATGCCTTTAAGTTCTGGTATCGCACAGTCTGCAGTTAGTGTGGAGGATGAATGGGAATAGGGGAAACCAGTGAGAAACTAGCTGTAGCGGTTTCAATGGGCACATGTCACTCTAATTTCATATCAGTAAGAAGAATAAACCAAAGGCACAGCAAGGTGCCCCAGAAGAACAATAGGGCCTGAAGGAATCCTGTGGTTATGAGGCAAGATCACAAAAATAAGAGCTGAAAAATGGAGTTAAGGGCCACTGCAATTCAAAACCTGCAGAGTTATGAAGGCCAACTATTTTCAAAAAATATATTGAGGTAAGGCTAAGAAGAGGCATTGAAAGCAAGGCAGAATTGCAGGAAACCGATTTCAGGAGGTAGACTGGAATTGCATTTAAAGCATAGGAAAAGAGGCAGAACGTCCACAGTGATGCACTTGGCCAAAAAGGGCGTATGCATTTTTTCCTGAATATATTTAGGAAAAAAGGCAAACGCACTTTTTGGCGAACCAAGCAAGCTTGCAAAGGAAATCTGCACTGCAATGAAGTCTCACTTCCCCCCAGTCAAAAGTGCCATCTGAAAAAAGTGTAAAATCCAGAAAGGCAGGACAGGCCATGGAGAACTGGGAGCCTTGTTATGCTGATGGGCGGGATGTAAATTGCCAAGAGCCACTCGGGTTAAGTGTATGGTGTTTCCTGAAACATCTAAAAAACAAAGCAACGGAGCCTAGGGCACTTCCACTTATGGTCCTATAGCTTAGGGAAATTAAAATCAAAAAGACACAGCCACCCCAAAGTTTGGGACGGCTCTGTTTACAAGAACCTCATTTACGGTACAAGTTCAATATCGCAGAAAGCGAAAAATGGATAAAGAAGTGGTGGTACTTACGTACAATGCAATATCACTCAGCAATGAAATCTATGTCATCAGGCCCGTAACAGCATAATGAGTGGATTCAGGTATGATGATTCTAACTGAAATAAGTCACACAGAAAAAGAAACATCATAAGATATCACTAATACACGGAATGTAAACTTGGCTACACAGGAACTGGATTACAAAACAGAACAGGGTCTCAAATTTAGAAAACCAACTAATGCTTGCTTAAGGGGAAAGGTGAGTTGGGGTGCTGCATAAAACCTGAGATTGAAATGAGCACAGATAAAGTTCCTTAAGCCAAATATGGAATAGACAAGAGCTACTCCTTGCTCAACGAAATGGACTCAACACCCCATATTAAACGCCTAAGAATGTACCTGACTAGTAAGTATCTTAAAACCTATGGATTGCTATGTCTCTGAAAGATAATCAAGAGTGTGTACAGGGGCATAAACGCAGCAGTGATAGGATTGGAGAGGTTCGGTGAGCAAATGAAGACCCTTTGAAGTCATATTGCATGGTACCCATTCCACAGGTCTCAACTCTACAGGTTTAAGGGATTCTTCCTTCAGCTAAAACATGCATGTGGAACCCAGAGTATGTTCAACCGTGTGATCGGGAGACGTGTTCCAATATGTCTCAGTTCTCGTCCCCTGTAACTCGGGTGCAACATTCCAGACGCTTTACTAACACTCTCCCGACTTGGAGAGTCAGTGCCTTTAACCTCCTGTTTGGCCCATTTGTAATTTCTGCGGAAGATGAACAGGAATAGGGAGAACCAATGAGAGACTAGCTGGAGGTGTCTGGACCGGCAAATTTAACTCTCATTTCCCACCAGGAAGAGGAATTAACCAAAGGCTCAGCGTGCCGTGCCGGAACCAGATTAGGGCCTGAAGCAATCCTGCGGTGTTGCGGCCAGCTCACAAGAAAGCGAGTTGAAGAAAGGAGCTCAGGGGCACTGTAATTCACAAACCTACAGAGTTATAAATGACAGCTATCGTCCAAAAATATACTGAAGTAAGGCTGCCAAGAGGACTTGAAAGCGGGGCAGAATTGCAGGAAACCGATTTCAGGAGGTACACTGGAACTGCATTTAAAGCATAGGAAAAGAGGCAGAACGTCCACAATGATGCACTTGGCCAAAAAGGGCGTATGCGTTTTATCCTGAATATATTCAGGAAAAAACGCATACGCACTTTTTGGCCAACCAAGCAAGCTTGCAAAGGAAATCTGCACTACAATGAAGTCTCACTTCCCCCGGTCAAAAGGGCCACCTGAAAAAAGTGTAAAATCCAGAAAGGCAGGACAGGCCATGGAGAACTGGGAGCCTTGTTATGCTGATGGGCGGGATGTAAATTGCCAACAGCCACTCGGGAGAAGTGTATGGTGTTTCCTGAAACATCTAAAAAACAAAGCAACAGAGCCTAGGGCACTTCCACTTATGGTCCTATAGCTTAGGGAAATTAAAATCAAAAAGACACAGCCACTCCAAAGTTTGGGACGGCTCTGTTTACAAGAACCTCATTTATGGTACAAGTTCAATATCGCAGAAAGTGAAAAATGGATAAAGAAGTTGTGGTACTTACGTACAATGCAATATCACTCAGCAATGAAATCTATGTCATCAGGCCCGTAGCAGCATAATGAGTGGATTCAGGTATGATGATTCTAACTGAAATAAGTCATACAGAAAAAGAAACATCATAAGATATCACTAATACACGGAATGTAAACTTGGCTACACAGGAACTGGATTACAAAACAGAACAGGGTCTCAAATTTAGAAAACCAACTTATGCTTGCTTAAGGGGAAAGGTGAGTTGGGGTGCTGCATAAAACCAGAGATTGAAATGAACACAGATAAAGTTCCTTAAGCCAAATATGGAATAGACAAGAACTACTCCTTGCTCAACGAAATGGACTCAACAGCCCATATTTAACGCCTAAGAATGTACCTGACTAGTAAGTATCTTAAAACCTATGGATTGCTATGTCTCTGAAAGAAAATCAAGCGTGTGTACAGGGGCATAAACGCAGCAGTGATAGGATTGGAGAGGTTCGGTGAGCAAATGAAGACCCTTTGAAGTCATATTGCATGGTACCCATTCCACGGATCTCAAATCTTCAGGTTTAAGGGATTCTTCCTTCAGCTAAAACATGCACGTGGAACCCAGAGTATGATCAACCGTGTGATTGGGAGACGTGTTCCAATATGTCTCAGTTCTCGTCCCCTGGTACTCGGGTGCAACATTCCAGACGCTTTACTAACACTCTCCCGACTTGGAGAGTCAGTGCCTTTAACCTCCTGTTTGGCCCATTTGCAATTTCTGAAGAAGATGAACAGGAATAGGGAGAACCAATGAGAGACTAGCTGGAGGTGTCTGGACGGGCAAATTTAACTCTCATTTCCCACCAGGAAGAGGAATTAACCAAAGGCTCAGCGTGCCGTGCCGGAACCAGATTAGGGCCTGAAGCAATCCTGCGGTGTTGCGGCCTGCTCACAAGAAAGCGAGTTGAAGAAAGGAGCTCAGGGGCAGTGTAATTCACAAACCTGCAGAGTTATAAATGACAGCTATCGTCCAAAAATATACTGAAGTAAGGCTGCCAAGAGGACTTGAAAGCGGGGCAGAATTGCAGGAAACCGATTTCAGGAGGTAGACTGGAATTGCATTTAAAGCATAGGAAAAGAGGCAGAACGTGGACAATGATGCACTTGGCCAAAAAGGGCGTATGCGTTTTTTCCTGAATATATTCAGGAAAAAACGCATACGCCCTTTTTGGCCAACCAAGCAAGCTTGCAAAGGAAATCTGTACTACAATGAAGTCTCACTTCCCCCCCGGTCAAAAGGGCCATCTGAAAAAAGTGTAAAATCCAGAAAGGCAGGACAGGCCATGGAGAACTGGGAGCCTTGTTATGCTGATGGGCGGGAGGTAAATTGCCAACAGCCATTCGGGAGAAGTGTATGGTGTTTCCTGAAACATCTAAAAAACAAAGCAACAGAACCTAGGGCACTTCCACTTATGGTCCTATAGCTTAGGGAAAAAAAATCAAAAAGACACAGCCACCCCAAAGTTTGGGACGACTCTGTTTACAAGAACCTCCTTTACGCTACAAGTTCAATATCACAGAAAGCAAAAACTGGATAAAGAAGTTGTGGTACTTACGTACAATGCAGTATCACTCAGAAATGAAATCTATGTCTTCAGGCCCATAGCAGCATAAAGAGTGGATTCAGGTATGATGATTCTAACTGAAATAAGTCACACAGAAAAAGAAACATCATAAGATATCACTAATACACGGAATGTAAACTTGGCTACACAGGAACTGGATTACAAAACAGAACAGGGTCTCAAATTTAGAAAACCAACTTATGCTGGCTTAAGGGGAAAGGTGAGTTGGGGTGCTGCATAAAACCAGAGATTGAAATGAGCACAGATAAAGTTCCTTAAGCCAAATATGGAATAGACAAGAACTACTCCTTGCTCAACGAAATGGACTCAACAGCCCATATTAAACGCCTAAGAATGTACCTGACTAGTAAGTATCTTAAAACCTATGGATTGTTATGTCTCTGAAAGAAAATCAAGCATGTGTACAGGGGCATAAACGCAGCAGTGATAGGATTGGAGAGGTTCGGTGAGCAAATGAAGACCCTTTGAAGTCATATTGCATGGTACCCATTCCACGGGTCTCAACTCTCCAGGTTTAAGGGATTCTTCCTTCAGCTAAAACATGCACGTGGAACCCAGAGTATGATCAACCGTGTGATCGGGAGACGTGTTCCAATATGTCTCAGTTCTCGTCCCAAGGTACTCGGGTGCAACATTCCAGACGCTTTACTAACACTCTCCCGACATGGAGAGTCAGTGCCTTTAACCTCCTGTTTGGCCCAGTTTGCAATTTCTGCGGAAGATGAACAGGAATAGGGAGAACCAATGAGAGACTAGCTGGAGGTGTCTGGACGGGCAAATTTAACTCTCATTTCCCACCAGGAAGAGGAATTAACCAAAGGCTCAGCGTGCCGTGCCGGAACCAGATTAGGGCCTGAAGCAATCCTGCGGTGTTGTGGTCAGCTCACAAGAAAGCGAGTTGAAGAAAGGAGCTCAGGGGCAGTGTAATTCACAAACCTGCAGAGTTATAAATGACAGCTATCGTCCAAAAATATACTGAAGTAAGGCTGCCAAGAGGACTTGAAAGCGGGGCAGAATTGCAGGAAACCGATTTCAGGAGGTAGACTGGAATTGCATTTAAAGCATAGGAAAAGAGGCAGAACGTCCACAATGATGCACTTGGCCAAAAAGGGCGTATGCGTTTTTTCCTGAATATATTCAGGAAAAAACACATACGCCCTTTTTGGGCAACCAAGCAGGCTTGCAAAGGAAATCTGCACTACAATGAAGTCTCACTTCCCCCTGGTCAAAAGGGCCATCTGAAAAAAGTGTAAAATCCAGAAAGGCAGGACAGGCCATGGAGACCTGGGAGCCTTGTTATGCTGATGGGCGGGATGTAAATTGCCAACAGCCACTCGGGAGAAGTGTTTGGTGTTTCCTGAAACATCTAAAAAACAAAGCAACAGAGCCTAGGGCACTTCCACTTATGGTCCTATAGCTTAGGGAAATTAAAATCAAAAAGACACAGCCACCCCAAAGTTTGGGAGGACTCTGTTTACAAGAACCTCGTTTACGGGACAAGTTCAATATCGCAGAAAGCGAAAAATGGATAAAGAAGTTGTGGTACTTACGTACAATGCAATATCACTCAGCAATGAAATCTATGTCATCAGGCCCGTAGCAGCATAATGAGTGGATTCAGGTATGATGATTCTCACTGAAATAAGTCACACAGAAAAAGAAACATCATAAGATATCACTAATACACGGAATATAAACTTGGCTACTCAGGAACTGGATTACAAAACAGAACAGGGTCTCAAATTTAGAAAACCAACTTATGCTTGCTTAAGGGGAAAGGTGAGTTGGGGTGCTCCATAGAACCAGCGATTGAAATGAGCACAGATAAAGTTCCTTAAGCCAAATATGGAATAGACAAGAGCTACTCCTTGCTCAACGAAATGGACTCAACACCCCATATTAAACGCCTAAGAATGTCCCTGACTGGTAAGTATCTTAAAACTTATGGATTGCTGTGTCTCCGAAAGAGAATCCAGCTTGTGGACAGGGGCATAAATGCAGCAGTCATAGGATTGGAGAGGTTTGGTGAGCAAATGAAGACCCTTTGAAGTCATATTGCCGGGTACCCATTCCACGGGTCTCAACTCTCCGGGTTTAAGGGATTCTTCCTTCAGCTAAAACATGTATGTGGAACTCAGAGTATGATCAACCGTGTGATCGGGAGACGTGTTCCAATATGTCTCAGTTCTCGTCCCCTGGTACGCGGGTGCAACATTCCAGACGCTTTACTAACACTCTCCCGACTTGGAGAGTCAGTGCCTTTAACCTCCTGTTTGGCCCAGTTTGCAATTTCTGCGGAAGATGAACAGGAATAGGGAGAACCAATGAGAGACTAGCTGGAGGTGTCTGGACGGGCAAATTTAACTCTCATTTTCCACCAGGAATAGGAATTAACCAAAGGCTCAGAGTGCCGTGCTGGAACCAGATTAGGGCCTGAAGCAATCCTGCGGTGTTGCGGCCAGTTCACAAGAAAGCGAGTTGAAGAAAGGAGCTCAGGGGCACTGTAATTCACAAACCTGCAGAGTTATAAATGACAGCTATCGTCCAAAAATATACTGAAGTAAGGCTGCCAAGAGGACTTGAAGGCGGGGCAGAATTGCAGGAAACCGATTTCAGGAGGTAGACTGGAATTACATTTAAAACATAGGAAAGGAGGCAGAACGTGGACAATGATGCACATGGCCAAAAAGGGCGTATGCGTTTTTTCCTGAATATATTCAGGAAAAAACGCATACGCCCTTTTTGGCCAACCAAGCAAGCTTGCAAAGGAAATCTGCACTACAATGAAGTCTCACTTCCCCCCGGTCAAAAGGGCCACCTGAAAAAAGGGTAAAATCCAGAAAGGCAGGACAGGCCATGGAGAACTGGGAGCCTTGTTATGCTGATGGGCGGTATGTTAATTGCCAACAGCCACTTGGGAGAAGTGTATGGTGTTTCGTTAAACATCTAAAAAACAAAGCAACAGAGCCTAGGGCACTTCCACTTATGGTCCTATAGCTTAGGGAAATTAAAATCAAAAAGACACAGCCACCCCAAAGTTTGGGACGGCTCTGTTTACAAGAACCTCGTTTATGGTACAAGTTCAATAGCGCAGAAAATGAAATATGGATAAAGAAGTTGTGGTACTTACATACAATGCAATATCACTCAGCAATGAAATCTATGTCATCAGGCCCGTAGCAGCATAATGAGTGGATTCAGGTATGATGATTCTCACTGAAATAAGTCACACAGAAAAAGAAACATCATAAGATATCACTAATACACGGAATGTAAACTTGGCTACACAGGAACTGGATTACAAATCAGAACAGGGTCTCAAATTTAGAAAACCAACTTATGCTTGCTTAAGCGAAAAGGTGAGTTGGGGTGCTGCATCAAACCAGAGATTGAAATGAGCACAGATAAAGTTCCTTAAGCCAAATATGGAATAGACAAGAGCTACTCCTTGCTCTACGAAATGGACTCAACACCCCATATTAAACGCCTAAGAATGTACCTGACTAGTAAGTATCTTAAAACCTATGGATTGCTATGTCTCTGAAAGAAAATCAAGCGTGTGTACAGGGGCATAAACGCAGCAGTGATAGGATTGGAGAGGTTCGGTGAGCAAATGAAGACCCTTTGAAGTCATATTGCATGGTACCCATTCCACGGGTCTCAACTCTCCAGGTTTAAGGGATTCTTCCTTCAGCTAAAACATGCACGTGGAACCCAGAGTATGATCAACCATGGGATCGGGAGACGTGTTCCAATATGCATCAGTTCTCGTCCCCTGGTACTCGGGTGCAACATTCCAGACACTTTACTAACACTCTCCCGACTTGGAGAGTCAGTGCCTTTAACCTCCTGTTTGGCCCAGTTTGCAATTTCTGCGGAAGATGAACAGGAATAGGGAGAGCCAAAGAGAGACTAGCTGGAGGAGTCTAGACGGGCAAATTGAACTCTCATTTCCCACCAGGAAGAGGAATTAACCAAAGGATCAGCGTGCCGTGCCGGAACCAGATTAGGGCCTGAAGCAATCCTGCGGTGTTGCGGCCAGCTCACAAGAAAGCGAGTTGAAGAAAGGAGCTCAGGGGCAGTGTAATTCACAAACCTGCAGAGTTATAAATGACAGCTATCGTCCAAAAATATACTGAAGTAAGGCTGCCAAGAGGACTTGAAAGCGGGGCAGAATTGCAGGAAACCGATTTCAGGAGGTAGACTGGAATTGCATTTAAAGCATAGGAAAAGAGGCAGAACGTCCACAATGATGCACTTGGCCAAAAAGTGCGTATGCGTTTTTTCCTGAATATATTCAGGAAAAAACGCATACGCACTTTTTGGCCAACCAAGCAAGCTTGCAAAGGAAATCTGCACTACAATGAAGTCTCACTTCCCCACGGTCAAAAGGGCCATCTGAAAAAAGTGTAAAATCCAGAAAGGCAGGACAGGCCATGAAGAAATGGGAGCCTTGTTATGCTGATGGGCGGGATGTAAATTGCCAACAGCCACTCTGGAGAGGTGTACGGTGTTTCCTGAAACATCTAAAAAACAAAGCAACACAGCGTAGGGCAATTGCACTTATGGTCCAATCGCTTAGGGAAATTAAAATTAAAAAGACACAGCCACCCCAAAGTTTGGGACGGCTCTGTTTACAAGAACCTCGTTTACGGTACAAGTTCAATAGCGCAGAAATGGAAATATGGATAAAGAAGTTGTGGTACTTACGTACAATGCAATATCACTCAGCAATGAAATCTATGTCATCAGGCCCATAGCAGCATAATGAGTGGATTCAGGTATGATGATTCTAACTGAAATAAGTCACACAGAAAAAGAAACATCATAAGATATCACTAATACACGGAATGTAAACTTGGCTACACAGGAACTGGATTACAAAACAGAACAGGGTCTCAAATTTAGAAAACCAACTTATGCTTGCTTAAGGGGAAAGGTGAGTTGGGGTGCTGCATAAAACCAGAGTTTGAAATGACCACAGATAATGTTCTTTAAGCCAAATATGGAATAGACAAGAACTACTCCTTGCTCAACGAAATGGACTCAACAGCCCATATTAAACTCCTAAGAATGTACCTGACTAGTAAGTATCTTAAAACCTATGGATTGCTATGTCTCTGAAAGATAATCAAGCGTGTATACAGGGGCATAAACGCAGCAGTGATAGGATTGGAGAGGTTCGGTGAGCAAATGAAGACCCTTTGAAGTCATATTGCATGGTACCCATTCCACGGGTCTCAACTCTCCTGGTTTAAGGGATTCTTCCTTCAGCTAAAACATGCACGTGGAACCCAGAGTATGATCAACCATGGGATCGGGAGACGTATTCCAATATGCCTCAGTTCTCGTCCCCTGGTACTCGGGTGTAACATTCCAGACGCTTTACTAACACTCTCCCGACTTGGAGAGTCAGTGCCTTTAACCTCCTGTTTGGCCCAGTTTGCAATTTCTGCGGAAGATGAACAGGAATAGGGAGAGCCAAAGAGAGACTAGCTGGAGGAGTCTAGACGGGCAAATTTAACTCTCATTTCCCACCAGGAAGAGGAATTAACCAAAGGCTCAGCGTGCCGTGCCGGAACCAGATTAGGGCCTGAAGCAATCCTGCGGTGTTGCGGCCAGCTCACAAGAAAGCGAGTTGAAGAAAGGAGCTCATGGGCACTGTAATTCACAAACCTGCAGAGTTATAAATGACAGCTATTGTCCAAAACTTTACTGAAGTAAGGCTGCCAAGAGGACTTGAAAGCGGGGCAGAATTGCAGGAAACCGATTTCAGGAGGTAGACTGGAATTGCATTTAAAGCATAGGAAAAGAGGCAGAACGTCCACAATGATGCACTTGGCCAAAAAGGGCGTATGCGTTTTTTCCTGAATATATTCAGGAAAAAACGCATACGCCCTTTTTGGTCAACCAAGCAAGCTTGAAAAGGAAATCTGAACTACAGTGAAGGCTCACTTCCCCCGGTCAAAAGGGCCACCTGAAAAAAGTGTAAAATCCAGAAAGGCAGGACAGGCCATGGAGAACTGGGAGCCTTGTTATGCTGATGGGCGGTATGTAAATTGCCAACAGCCACTCGGGAGAAGTGTATGGTGTTTCCTTAAACATCTAAAAAACAAAGCAACAGAGCCTAGGGCACTTCCACTTATGGCCCTATAGCTTAGGGAAATTCAAATCAAAAAGACACAGCCACCCCAAAGTTTGGGACGGCTCTGTTTACAAGAACCTCGTTTACGGTACAAGTTCAACAGTGCAGAAAGTGAAATATGGATAAAGAAGTTGTGGTAGTTACGTACAATGAAATATCACTCAGCAATAAAATCTATGTCATCAGGCCCGTAGCAGCATAATGAGTGGATTCAGGTATGATGATTCTAACTGAAATAAGTCACACAGAAAAAGAAACATCATAAGATATCACTAATACACGGAATGTAAACTTGGCTACACAGGAACTGGATTACAAAACAGAACAGGGTCTCAAATTTAGAAAACCAACTTATGCTTGCTTAAGGGGAAAGTTGAGTTGGGATGCTGCATAAAACCAGAGATTGAAATGAGCACAGATAAAGTTCCTTAAGCCAAATATGGAATAGACAAGAACTACTCCTTGCTCAACGAAATGGACTCAACACCCCATATTAAACGCCTAAGAATGTACCTGACTAGTAAGTATCTTAAAACCTATGGATTGCTATGTCTCTGAAAGAAAATCAAGCGTGTGTACAGGGGCATAAACGCAGCAGTGATAGGATTGGAGAGGTTCGGTGAGCAAATGAAGACCCTGTGATGTCATATTGCATGGTACCCATTCCACGGGTCTCAACTCTCCGGGTTTAAGGGATTCATCCTTCAGCTAAAACATGCACGTTGGTCCCAGAGTATGATCAACCGTGTGATCGGGAGACGTGTTCCAATATGTCTCAGTTCTCGTCCCCTGGTACTCGGGTGCAACATTCCAGACGCTTTACTAACACTCTCCCGACTTGGAGAGTCAGTTCCTTTAACCTCCTGTTTGGCCCATTTGCAATTTCTGAGGAAGATGAACAGGAATAGGGAGAACCAATGAGAGACTAGCTGGAGGTGTCTGGACGGGCAAATTTAACTCTCATTTCCCACCAGGAAGAGGAATTAACCAAAGGCTCAGCGTGCCGTGCCGGAACCAGATTAGGGCCTGAAGCAATCCTGCGGTGTTGCGGCCAGCTCCCAAGAAAGCGAGTTGAAGAAAGGAGCTCAGGGGCAGTGTAATTCACAAACCTACAGAGTTATAAATGACAGCTATCATCTAAAAATATACTGAAGTAAGGCTGCCAAGAGGACTTGAAAGCGGGGCAGAATTGCAGGAAACCGATTTCAGGAGGTAGACTGGAATTGCATTTAAAGCATAGGAAAAGAGGCAGAACGTCCACAATGATGCACTTGGCCAAAAAGGGCGTATGCGTTTTTTCCTGAATATATTCTGGAAAAAACGCATACGCCCTTTTTGGCCAACCAAGCAAGCTTGCAAAGGAAATCTGCACTACAATGAAGTCTCACTTCCCCAAGGTCAAAAGGGCCACCTGAAGAAAGTGTAAAATCCAGAAAGGCAGGACAGGCCATGGAGAACTGGGAGCCTTGTTATGCTGATGGGCGGGACGTAAATTGCCAACAGCCACTCGGGAGAGGTGTATGGTGTTTCCTGAAACATCTAAAAAACAAGCAACAGAGCCTAGGGCACTTCCACTTATGGTGCTGTAGCTTAGGGAAAGTAAAATCAAAAAGACACAACCACCCCAAAGTTTGGGACAGCTCTCTTAACAAGAACCTCATTTACGGTACAAGTTCAATATCGCAGAAAGTGAAAAATGGATAAAGAAGTTGTGGTACTTACGTACAATGCAATATCACTCAGCAATGAAATCTATGTCATCAGGCCCGTAGCAGCATAATGAGTGGATTCAGGTCTGATGATTCTAACTGAAATAAGTCACACAGAAAAAGAAACATCATAAGATATCACTAATACACGGAATGTGAACTTGGCTACACATGAACTGAATTATAAAACAGAACAGGGTCTCAAGTTTAGAAAAGCAACTTATGCTTTTTTAAGGGGGAAGGTGAGTTGGGGTGCTGCATAAAACCAGAGTTTGACATTAGCACAGATACTGTTCCATAAGCCAAATGTGTAATAGACAAGACCTACCCCTTGCTCAACAAAATGGACTCAACAATGAGGTATCACCTCACACCTGATAGAATGGGCATCATCAGAAAATCTACAAACAATAAATGCTGGAAAGGGTGTGGAGAAAAGGAACCCTCTTCCACTATTGTTGGGAATATAAATTGTTACATTCACTATGGAGAACAATATGGAGTTTCTTAAGAAACTAACAATAGAATTACCATATGATACAGCAATCCCAGTACTGGACATATACCCAGACAAAACCATAAATCAAAAAGAGACATTCACCGCAATGTTCATTGCATCACTATTTACAATATCGAGGTAATGGAAGCAACCTAAATGCCCACAGACAGACGAATGCATAAAGCTGTGGTACGTATATAAAATGGAATATTACTAAGCCATGAAAAGGAATGAAATTGGGTCATTTGTAGAGACGTCGATGGATCTAGAGACTGTCATACAGAGTGAAGTAAGTCAGAAAGAGAAAAACAAATCTTGTATATTCATGCATATATGTGGAACCTAGAAAAACCGTACAGATTAACCATTTTGCAAGGCATAAATAGAGCAACAGATGTAGACAACAAATGTATGGACAACAAGGGGGGAAAGCTGTTGGGGGGGTGGTGGTGGGAGGAGTTGAGAGACTGGGATTGGCATGTATACATTTATATGTATAAAATAGATAACCAATAAGAACCTGCTGTATAAAAATATAAAATAAAATTCACAATTGAAAAGAAATAAAATTTAAAAAATAAAACAGAAAAAACAATTATTCCCTTCACATACATGTATTTATATGAATAAATTATTTCCATGCTTATATCTGTAAATACAAAAAAGAGGAATAAAATCTACCTTGAACCAAAAACGAAAAAGAGAAATAAAACACAGAACCCACCAGTTCCACAGAGGAAAACCGTATCAGGGCACTTGCTCCAGTTGTAAACAATTCTGAAGTTGGTCAGTGGTGGGGAATCATCTCCCATTCAGCCAGCAGCCCCCACGCAACAAGCGTCCTCATTGCAAAGCTGGGGCACCGTGCCGAGGCATCTGTGAGTAAACGTGAGCTGAGCCCCAGGCCAGTTGCTGCTGAACTATTCCCACCCGTCCCAGGTAAAACACCTGAATATATACAAGGACTTGAAAGCCTAGAGGAAGGGCCATAGAGCCACACGAGTGACAGCATGCCGGCCGACTTGGTGCCTGCAGGCCAGCCAGGATGGTCCTGGCCCTGGGTGCTCTTCTGGAAGATTTCCATTTCCCTGCCTGAGATACCCGTCCTGTCCCTGCCCCCACTGCTTTTTTCCTTCCTCACCTCTGCCCAGGGAGAAATTCCAGCAGCAGGTATGGGTGACACATCCTCTTCTTTAGCAGGTGGCAGCCTGGCACCTGCTGCAGAAAGTCCAGCAGAGCCCCACTCACACTGGGCCACCCACAAAGCCGTGGCCTCTCACTCCCTCTCACCAGCCCAGCCCCGAGACTGCTGACAGGGCAGAGAAAATGGCGTCAGGCACGGCTGCAGGGGCTCTTGCTGCCTGGAGTGGTATTTATATTGATCTCAACCCAGGCACACCTGGGGAGGGCTGGCCGGCACGGTTAGGCTGCCCAGCTCAGCCAATCATCACCCCTCAGGGGCTCACAGTTGCAGAAAATGGAAATTGCTGAACCGGCCAGGTCCAAGGAACAGGTGTGGGCTCCTGAGAGTCAGGATAGACAAGGGGCTGCAGCTTTGGCTTGTTTTCTAATCATTTTATCTGGCCCATGAGTGGGAGACAACTTCAAGAAAACCCTCTCCTAATGAGAGGAACCCAGGAGTCAGGGAGAGGAGGGGTGGGTGGTGGTTGGAGACAGAGGCCTGGTGCCCCGGGTGCAGTGGAAGTCTCTGGAAGACCAGGTGGAGGGAGGCCGCACAGAGTGATGCCCAGGGTCACAGACCTGTCGCAGCTGCTGTTTGTTAGTTCAAGTCCTGCTCTGAGGTGCTCTGTGTCAGCTCTGAGCGACAGGTGAGCTGGGGGTGCTCTGCAATGAGGGCTATGTGCACGGTTCCTGTGTGCCCAGCCCTGCCACGGTACCTGCAAGGGTAGCTCTGTATCCTGGGAGGGGCCTGACCACGAGAGCCCCGTGGGCTGGGGTGGGGGTGGGGTACCTGCCCAGGTGAGCTCCATATTCTGGGATTGGTCTGACCACGAGAGCCCCATGGGCTGCTGGGGACCTGGTAAAGGATGTCAGGACAGTCAGTGAAGCCACCGAGGATATACCTCCAGTTGCTCCTAATTCCTACACCCTGCTGGTCATTCTACCAACCACCAGGACATGGTATTCTGTATTAGTCTTCAATGATGCCTTCTTTTGTATTCCATTAGTCCCAGAGTCACAAGAAATTTTGGCTTGTGAGTGGCAGGACTCAACATACAACTAAAACAATACTTCCGGGCCGTCTTGCCCCAAGGGTGCAAAAATTCCCACACCATTTTTGGGGAAACCTTAGCTAAAGACCTAAAAGTTCTACCTCTGGAAAAGGAAACCCTCCTTCAGTACGCAGACGACATTCTGATCGCCAGCCCTACTAAGGAGGCCTCTGAACTACCAAGCCAATAAAGGATAGAAGTTGTCCAAGAAAAAGCTCAAATATCACAGACTGCGGTGACCTGCCTGGGCTTCATTCTCACAGAAGGTCAGAGAAGCCCATCCCAGGAAAGGGAAGAAACCATTTTCGGCCTTACTCCTTTCTAAAACTAGAAGACAGCTTAGGGGTTCCTGGGGAGGCCAGGGTTTGCTGCTTCTGGATCCCTAACTGCAGTCTACTAGCTGGGCCATTATATGAAACACTGAAAGGAAAAGATGATGATCCTTTTGAATAGAATCCAGAAGTGGCCTTTCAAGAATGGAAAGAGCAGTCAATTCAGACCCTTGCCCTGGAACTCCCTAATTTAGCTAAACCCTTTGACCTTTACATTCCTGGTGAAAGGTGAATCGCCATTGGAGAATTAGTGCAAAAACTGGGACCACTTGAAATGGAACAATGCAAGAATGCCATCCAGGTAGGATAAACTATGGTCACCAAGGGGCTTGGCCCACTGCCGCATCTGGCCAAGATACTGGCAGTATCTAAAAACCTGGAAATCAGCAGCCCAAAAGGCCACCTCCCTCCTAAGGGAAAAGGACCCCACGTGGTGATCCTAACCACCAACCATGCCCTGAAGTTGCAGGGTTTGCTCCGTGGACACACCAACCTCGAGTGAGGAGGCCCTCCAACTCCAACATCCAGAGAGATAACCGGGGGCAACAGGACACCATGACGACTCGTGTGAACATCACTTGACCTGGAGTTTCTCTCATAAAACAACAAGAGTGTGTCCCAAAAGAGTAGACTACTGCTTGCAGGACTTACTGTACCCAGAGGGGAGCTAATAATCTTGGCGGGGGAACCGTATATCACACTGTCACCATAGAAAAGCCTACAGACACCGTGATGATGGTGGCCAATAAGACTGGCTGGACTCCTGTTTACTTCAAAAGGCTGTTGACTCAGTGGCCATCATGGTCCTTGATCACCACTGACCCTGGACTGTCTGGGAGTTGAGCGGGCAGGGCTCTGACACCTGGTGCTGTTTGTACGTTAATTCAGGGGCCTAATTGAAGAAAGCGCAGACTACTGGTCAGAGCATCTAGGCTGGCAGAAACGGTCAGCCTAAGGTGGCCGAACAAATGTGGGGCGGGGTGAAACCGGCCCCCACAGCGTCTCTGCACATCTCTTTCCTGGACCCTTAAAGGTCATTAGAATCTATAACGCTTCCAATGCTGGTGCTCAGGTGGACGAGCAGGGAGGCAGGGGGCCTGGGGACAATCAACGTCACCTGGAGGCTGCTGGGGAGAAGCTCTGACCCTCGCCCCTTGGTATGAGGGCTCCCAACTCAGCACTCAGCAGTTACAGAAGAAGGGTCTGCACCCTCAGCACTCCAAGAATGAGGAACGGGACAAAAGGCAGAGGAGGGGTTTGTCCCCAGCAAAGCCCATTAAAAATCCCTGGGAGATAAAAATAGAATCTGGGCAATAAAGTCAAGTCTAACCTTTTTTATCCTTTGTGCTTTGTCTAATTTCATGTGCTCCTAGGGTCCCGCAAGCAGAGGTTCCACACCCGGCACTTCAGACCAGATTTCCTAGTGCAGAATGGCTGGGTCGACACCTCAGCTCCTGGGGCCCAGTGCAGACTCCGCGATATAGAGCCTGAGCTGCAGCCAACCCGGCCCTCGAGAGCTCCGCCCCCTCCCTCCCACTGACTCTGACAGGATCTCTACACAGCAGCCCAGCCCACAGCCCACGGGGTAGTGCATGCTCTCACCTCTCCATTCTCTGATCAAAATATAAAGTTTCCTTTGCTTGTGAACCAAACTCAGTCTCGATCTGTTGGCCCCAATGACACTGCGCAGGGGGACACTTGTTGAGGTCCACTCTGGAGGATCAGTAACAGAAATTGAGACTATTGTAACCTCAATGAACAGATGTGTGAGCCAAACTGTAGTTAACATAGAACAGTGTATAAGGCTCGGGTAAAATAAGATGTTTCTAACGTTTCCATTGGATATTTCCATCACTTTATTATAAGCAAGTTCAGTGAAAAGGTTTGTCTTATTTGTCAGGTCAATATTAGAGAAACGAAGTGATTTCTTTCCAAGGATGTACATCTAATAATCTTGGTTAAAGCTTCAATCTTGTTTTAAATGCTTTTCCATTGAAAATGATACCTCTCTTTCAGCTCCCCCATTTCTGAGAAGTATAAAATCTTATAATTTATTATTACCAAAGGGGAAAGGTGGGAGGAGGGATAAATTAACAGTTTGGGATTAACACATACACACTGCTATGTATAAAATAGATCATCAACAAGGAACTACTGTATAGCACAGGGAACTACACTCAACATTTTGCAATAACCTATAAGGGGAAATAATCTGAAAAAGAATAGATATTTTTATTGACATCATCTATCAATGACAGTTAAAGTGTAACCTAAGGGAAGCTGGTGGTGAGTGCTTCTGACCCTGAAGACTTCAATCATCTAAAGTTTGGACTCTGCCTACTTCCCAAGGCCCTTAATGAACATATGTGTAGCCGTAGCTTAAAAAATTCCCCAGTTTGGGTTTCGGGGAGACACTGATTTTGAAAAAGCCCTGGTGTTCTCCTTACATGAATGGGACTCTTCCTACTGCTAAAACATGTCTGTCACACCCAGAGGATGGTATACCGTCTGATCGGGAAGAGTTTGGAAAAGGCATCTCATCTCCTCATCTCCTGGTGCTCGGGTTCACCCCTCCAGCGTCTTTACTAACAGTCTCCCCACTTGGAGATGGCAGCACTGTCAACATCCTGTTGCGTACAGTTTGGAATTTGTCCAGAGGATGAAGCGGAAGGATGAGGAACAATGAGAGACAAGTCCTAGGTGTTCAGACAGGCACATGTCACTCTAATTTCCAATCAGGAAGACGAATTGACCAAAGGCTAGGGTTGCCCATGGAAACAGTATAGGGCTTGAGGAAATCCCGCTGCTTTGTGGCCAGTTCCCATAAACACAAGTTGAACAATGGAACTCAGGGACAGTAAAATTCACGAAACTGCAGAGTTGAAAATATCCATCACTGAAAAATGTCTTGAGGAAAGTCAGAGAAAAGGACTTGTAAGCAAGGGAGAATGGCAGGAAAGGGATTTGAGGAGGTAGAAAGGACTCGCCATTAAGCACAAGAAAAGGAGCTGAACATTGCCAACATTGCAGTTGGCCAAAAAGGGTGTATGCGTTTTTTTCTGTATATATTCAAGAAAAGGGCATACACTTTTTTAGCCAACCAAACAGGTGGGCACTGGAAGTCGATACTACAAGAGATATCACTTCGCATCAGTCAGAAGAGCCATCCTCATAAAGCGTAAACAACAGAAATGCAGGACAGGGCAAGGAGAAGAGGGAGCCCTGTGAGACTTATAGTGGAAATATATATTGCCAACGGCCATTCTGGAGAAGTGTATTGTGTTTACTAAAGCATCTAAAAAATGAGCTACAGAGCATAGGGCACTTGCACTCATGGGCGTATATCTTGGGAAAAACAAAAATCGAGAGGACACAGGCACCCCAATGTTTACCCCCTCTCTGTTTAAAAGATCCTCGACTAGGATATAACTTAAATGTCCCTGGAGAGAAAAAATGGATAGAGATGTGGTACTTAGGTAGAGTGGAATATTATTCAGCCTGGAAATCAATGAAATATGGCCAGTTGTAACAACTCCGGAGGAGTTACGTATGATCATTCTAAGTGACATAATTCAAAAAGATAAAGACACATATCATAAGATATCACTTAAAGGTGGAATCCAAAATGGCTACACATGAAATAAATTACAAAACAAAAACATAGTCAAATATGTAGAAAACACGCATAAGGCTGCTAAACGGGAAAGGTGGGGAGGGGTGAGGCATCATCCAGGAGGTTGAAATTAGCAAAGATACCATTCCAAATACCAAACTGATAATCAACAAGGCCTACACAGTAGCTAAAAGAACTGCACTCAGCACACTCAAGTCACCGGAAAAGAATATATACGACTGGTAAGAATCTGAAAAAGAATTTACTGATGTCTCTCTGTACGTGAATCAAGTGGATGTACAGCAGCAAGAAACAGAGCTTTGAAAATCAGCTGTAACCAATATAGTAATAAATTGAAAAAAATAAACGACAGAGAGACAGAGAAAACCTCTTACAACTTTTCCTCAGGGCCGGTGATGCAACATGGATTGAACACATCTAGACCCACAGCAGGATGAGACATAAGGCTGGAAACTGTTTGCACTAAGAGAAATGTGAGGTTGGGTGAGGAAATGCACACCCTTTAAAGTAATACTACCTGGTACCCATTCAATGGGTCCCAAATCTGCAGGTTCAAAGGATCTTCCTACAGCTAAAACATGCATGGAAAACCCAGAGGACTGTACACCATGTGATCGGGAGATGTGTCTAAAATGCAGCTCATTTATCCTCTCCTGGTGCTCCTGTTCACCATTCCAGCCACGTTACTTAGAATCTCCCCACTTGGAGAATCAGCACATTTCAACTTCTGTTTCACACATTTTGCAAATTGTGAGGAGGATGAACAGGAAGAGGGGGAACCAATGAGAGAATAGTTGTAGGGGTTTGGACGGGCACATATCACTCTAATTTCCCATTAAGAATAAGAATTGAAAAAAGGCTCAGCCCGCCTCGCCCGAGCCAAAATAGGGCCTGAAGCAATCCTGCGGCTTTGAGGCCAGCTCACAAAAGAGCAACTTAAAAAATGGAGCTCAGGGTCACTGCAATTCACAAACCTGCAGAGTTATAAATGAAAACTAACGTCCAAAAATATGTTGAGGTAAGGCAAAGAAGAGGATCTGAATGCAAGACAGAATTGCAAGAAACAGATTTCAAGAGATAGATTGGACTCGTCTTTAAAGCACATGAAAAGCGGCAGAATTTCGACAATGATGCAGTTGGCCCAAAAGGGCGTATGCGTTTTTTCCTGATTATATCCAGGAAAAAACGCATACACACTTTATGGGCAACGAAGCAAGCAAGCAATGCAAATGTGCACAACAAAGAAGTCTCATTACCCACTGGTCAAAAGGGCCATCCTAAAAAATTGTAAAAACCAGAAATGCAGGACAGGCCATGGAGAACAGGGAGCCTTTATACGCTGATGGGCAGTGTGTGAACTGCCGAGAGCCACTCTGGAGAAGTGTATGGTGGTTCCTAAATCATCTAAAAAACAGAGCTACAGAGCATAGGACACTTCCAATCATGGGAGTATATCTAGGGAAGTCTAAAAATCAACAAGACACAAGCACACCACAGTTTAGGGCTACTCTGTTTACAAGAACCTCAACTTCAGTACACCTTAAATATCCCAGGAAAGAGAACAATGGATAAAGAAGATGTGGTACTTATGTACAATGGAATATCTCTTCACCATGAAATCAATGTAATAAGGCTAGTAGAAGGATAAAGAGTGGATTTAGGTCCGATACTACTACTTGAAATAAGTCAAACAGAAAAAGAAACATATCATAAGATATCACTTATAGAGGGAGGGTAAATATGGCTGCACAAGAAATGAATTACAGAACAGAACAGTGTCTCACATTTAGAAAACACACTTATTTCAGCTTAAGGGGAAAGGAGAGGTGGGGTGATGCATAAAACCAGAGTTTGAAATTAGCACAGATACCGTTCAATAAACCAAATAGATATTAGACAAGATCTACACCTTGCTCAATGAACTGGCCTCAACACACCCTATACACCACAGAGAAATATATCTGAGTAATAAGAATCTTAAAACCCATGTATTGATATATCTCCATAAGGGAATCAAGTGTGTGCAGAGCGGCACAAACACAGCAGTGAAAATGAGCTAAACCCCATTATAGAAATAAATTTTAAAAACAAAACACAGAAACAATGAAAGAGAGAAAAATTCTTACAAAATTCGCTCAGGGGCTGTGATGCAACCTGGATTGACCACATATAAACCCACAGCTGGATAAGACATAAGGCTGGACACTTGGGGCTGAGAGGATTGGTGAGCTTTGGTGAGCAACTGCCAAAAGTTTAATGCAATACTTCATGCTACTCATTCCAAGGGTCCCAACACTCCAGGTTGAAGGGAATCTTCCTACAGCTAAACCATGCTTGGGAAACCCAGCGACTGGTATACCATATGATCGGGAAAGGTTTCTAAAACGCACCTCATTTTTCCTCTCCTGGGGCTCCGGATCGATATTCCAGCTGCTTTACTAAAATATCCCCACATGGACAGTCAATGCCTTTAAGTTCTGGTATCGCACAGTCTGCAGTTAGTGTGGAGGATGAATGGGAATAGGGGGAACCAGTGAGAAACTAGCTGTAGTGGTTTCAATGGGCACAGGTCACTCTAATTTCATATCAGTAAGAAGAATAAACCAAAGGCACAGCAAGGTGCCCCAGAAGAACAATAGGGCCTGAAGGAATCCTGTGGTTATGAGGCAAGATCACAAAAATAAGAGCTGAAAAATGGAGTTAAGGGCCACTGCAATTCAAAACCTGCAGAGTTATGAAGGCCAACTATTTTCAAAAAATATATTGAGGTAAGGCTAAGAAGAGGCATTGAAAGCAAGGCAGAATTGCAGGAAACCGATTTCAGGAGGTAGACTGGAATTGCATTTAAAGCATAGGAAAAGAGGCAGAACGTCCACAGTGATGCACTTGGCCAAAAAGGGCGTATGCATTTTTTCCTGAATATATTTAGGAAAAAAGGCAAACGCACTTTTTGGCGAACCAAGCAAGCTTGCAAAGGAAATCTGCACTGCAATGAAGTCTCACTTCCCCCCAGTCAAAAGTGCCATCTGAAAAAAGTGTAAAATCCAGAAAGGCAGGACAGGCCATGGAGAACTGGGAGCCTTGTTATGCTGATGGGCGGGATGTAAATTGCCAAGAGCCACTCGGGTTAAGTGTATGGTGTTTCCTGAAACATCTAAAAAACAAAGCAACGGAGCCTAGGGCACTTCCACTTATGGTCCTATAGATTAGGGAAATTAAAATCAAAAAGACACAGCCACCCCAAAGTTTGGGACGGCTCTGTTTACAAGAACCTCATTTACGGTACAAGTTCAATATCGCAGAAAGCGAAAAATGGATAAAGAAGTTGTGGTACTTACGTACAATGCAATATCACTCAGCAATGAAATCTATGTCATCAGGCCCGTAGCAGCATAATGAGTGGATTCAGGTATGATGATTCTAACTGAAATAAGTCACACAGAAAAAGAAACATCATAAGATATCACTAATACACGGAATGTAAACTTGGCTATACAGGAACTGAATTACAAAATAGAACAGGATCACAAATTTAGAAAACCAACTTATGCTTGCTTAAGGGGAAAGGTGAGTTGTGGTGTTGCATAAAACCAGAGATTATAATGAGCACAGATAAAGTTCCTTAAGCCAGATACTGAATAGAC
This sequence comes from Leucopleurus acutus, assembly GCF_964270905.1. NCBI lineage: Eukaryota > Metazoa > Chordata > Mammalia > Artiodactyla > Delphinidae > Leucopleurus > Leucopleurus acutus. The sequence continues at coordinate 96,102 of NW_028138832.1, read as the reverse complement.
AAGAGCTACTCCTTGCTCAACGAAATGGACTCAACACCCCATATTAAATGCCTAAGAACGTACCTGACTAGTAAGTATCTTAAAACCTATGGATTGCTATTTCCCTGAAAGAGAATCAAGCGTCTGTACAGGGGCCTAAATGCAGCAGTGATAGGATTGGAGAGGTTCGGTGAGCAAATGAAGACCCTTTGAAGTCATATTGCATGGTACCCATTCCACGGGTCTCAACTCTCCAGGTTTAAGGGATTCTTCCTTCAGCTAAAACATGCATGCGGAGCCCAGAGTATGATCAACCATGTGATCGGGAGACGTGTTCCAATATGTCTCAGTTCTCGTCCCCTGGTACTCGGGTGCAACATTCCAGACGCCTTACTAACACTCTCCCGACTTGGAGAGTCAGTGCCTTTAACCTCCTGTTTGGCCCAGTTTGGAATTTCTGCGGAAAATGAACAGGAATAGGGAGAAACAATGAGAGACTAGCTGGACGTGTCTGGACGGGCAAATTTAACTCTCATTTCGCACCAGGAATAGGAATTAACCAAAAGCTCAGCGTCCCGGCCGGAACGAGATTAAGGCCTGAAGCAATCCTGCGGGGTTGTGGCCAGCTCACAAGAAAGCGAGTAGAAGTAAGGAGCTCAGGGGCACTGTAATTCACAAACCTGCAGAGTTATAAATGACAGCTATCGTCCAAAAATATACTGAAGTAAGGCTGACAAGAAGACTTGAAAGCGGGGCAGAATTGCAGGAATCCGATTTCAGGAGGTAGACTGGAATTGCATTTAAAATATAGGAAAAGAGGCAGAATGTGGACAATGATGCACTTGGCCAAAAAGGGCGTATGCGTTTTTTCCTGCATATATTCAGGAAAAAACGCATACGCACTTTTTGGCCAACCAAGCAAGCTTGCAAAGGAAATCTGCACTACAATGAAGTCTCACTTCCTCCCGGTCAAAAGGGCCATCTGAAAAAAGTGTAAAATCCAGAAAGGCAGGACAGGCCATGGAGAACTGGGAGCCTTGTTATGCTGATGGGCGGGATGTAAATTGCCAACAGCCACTGGGGAGAAGTGTATGGTGTTTTCTGAAACATCTAAAAAACAACGCAAGTGAGCCTAGGGCACTTCCACTTATGGTGCTGTAGCTTAGGGAAAGTAAAATCAAAAAGACACAGCCACCCCAAAGTTTGGGATGGCTCTGTTTACAAGAACCTCATTTACGGTACAAGTTCAATAGCGCAGAAAGTGAAATATGGATAAAGAAGTTGTGGTACTTACGTACAATGCAATATCACTCAGCAATGAAATCTATGTCATCAGGCCCGTAGCAGCATAATGAGTGGATTCAGGTATGATGATTCTAACTGAAATAAGTCACACAGAAAATGAAACATCATAAGATATCACTAATACACGGAATGTGAACTTGGCTACACATGAACTGAATTATAAAACAGAACAGGGTCTCAAGTTTAGAAAAGCAACTTATGCTTTTTTAAGGGGGAAGGTGATTTGGGGTGCTGCATAAAACCAGAGTTTGACATTAGCACAGATACTGTTCCATAAGCCAAATGTGTAATAGACAAGACCTACCCTTTGCTCAACAAAATGGACTCAACAATGAGGTATCACCTCACACCTGTTAGAATGGGCATCATCTGAAAATCTACAAACAATAAATGCTGGAAAGGGTGTGGAGAAAAGGAACCCTCTTCCACTATTGTTGGGAATATAAATTGTTACATTCACTATGGAGAACAATATGGAGTTTCTTAAGAAACTAACAATAGAATTACCATATGATACAGCAATCCCAGTACTGGACATATACCCAGACAAAACCATAAATCAAAAAGAGACATTCACCGCAATGTTCATTGCATCACTATTTACAATATCGAGGTAATGGAAGCAACCTAAATGCCCACAGACAGACGAATGCATAAAGCTGTGGTACGTATATAAAATGGAATATTACTAAGCCATGAAAAGGAATGAAATTGGGTCATTTGTAGAGACGTCGATGGATCTAGAGACTGTCATACAGAGTGAAGTAAGTCAGAAAGAGAAAAACAAATCTTGTATATTCATGCATATATGTGGAACCTAGAAAAACCGTACAGATTAACCATTTTGCAAGGCATAAATAGAGCAACAGATGTAGACAACAAATGTATGGACAACAAGGGGGGAAAGCTGTTGGGGGGATGGTGGTGGGAGGAGTTGAGAGACTGGGATTGGCATGTATACATTTATATGTATAAAATAGATAACCAATAAGAACCTGCTGTATAAAAATATAAAATAAAATTCAAAATTGAAAAGAAATAAAATTTAAAAATAAAACAGAAAAAACAATTATTCCCTTCACATACATGTATTTATATGAATAAATTATTTCCATGCTTATATCTGTAAATACAAAAAAGAGGAATAAAATCTACCTTGAACCAAAAACGAAAAAGAGAAAAAAAACACAGAACCCACCAGTTCCACAGAGGAAAACCGTATCAGGGCACTTGCTCCAGTTGTAAACAATTCTGAAGTTGGTCAGTGGTGGGGAATCGTCTCCCAGTCAGCCAGCAGCCCCCACGCAACAAGCGTCCTCATTGCAAAGCTGGGGCACCGTGCCGAGGCATCTGTGAGTAAACGTGAGCTGAGCCCCAGGCCAGTTGCTGCTGAACTATTCCCACCCGTCCCAGGTAAAACACCTGAATATATACAAGGACTTGAAAGCCTAGAGGAAGGGCCATAGAGCCACACGAGTGACAGCATGCCGGCCGACTTGGTGCCTGCAGGCCAGCCAGGATGGTCCTGGCCCTGGGTGCTCTTCTGGAAGATTTCCATTTCCCTGCCTGAGATACCCGTCCTGTCCCTGCCCCCACTGCTTTTTTCCTTCCTCACCTCTGCCCAGGGAGAAATTCCAGCAGCAGGTATGGGTGACACATCCTCTTCTTTAGCAGGTGGCAGCCTGGCACCTGCTGCAGAAAGTCCAGCAGAGCCCCACTCACACTGGGCCACCCACAAAGCCGTGGCCTCTCACTCCCTCCCACCAGCCCAGCCCCGAGACTGCTGACAGGGCAGAGAAAATGGCATCAGGCATGGCTGCAGGGGCTCTTGCTGCCTGGAGTGGTATTTATATTGATCTCAACCCAGGCACACCTGGGGAGGGCTGGCCGGCACGGTAAGGCTGCCCAGCTCAGCCAATCATCACCCCTCAGGGGCTCACAGTTGCAGAAAATGGAACTTGCTGAACCGGCCAGGTCCAAGGAACAGGTGTGGGCTCCTGAGAGTCAGGATAGACAAGGGGCTGCAGCTTTGGCTTGTTTTCTAATCATTTTATCTGGCCCATGAGTGGGAGACAACTTCAAGAAAACCCTCTCCTAATGAGAGGAACCCAGGAGTCAGGGAGAGGAGGGGTGGGTGGTGGTTGGAGACAGAGGCCTGGTGCCCCGGGTGCAGTGGAAGTCTCTGGAAGACCAGGTGGAGGGAGGCCGCACAGAGTGATGCCCAGGGTCACAGACCTGTCGCAGCTGCTGTTTGTTAGTTCAAGTCCTGCTCTGAGGTGCTCTGTGTCAGCTCTGAGCGACAGGTGAGCTGGGGGTGCTCTGCAATGAGGGCTATGTGCACGGTTCCTGTGTGCCCAGCCCTGCCACGGTACCTGCAAGGGTAGCTCTGTATCCTGGGAGGGGCCTGACCACGAGAGCCCCGTGGGCTGGGGTGGGGGTGGGGTACCTGCCCAGGTGAGCTCCATATTCTGGGATTGGTCTGACCACGAGAGCCCCATGGGCTGCTGGGGACCTGGTAAAGGATGTCAGGACAGTCAGTGAAGCCACCGAGGATATACCTCCAGTTGCTCCTAATTCCTACACCCTGCTGGTCATTCTACCAACCACCAGGACATGGTATTCTGTATTAGTCTTCAATGATGCCTTCTTTTGTATTCCATTAGTCCCAGAGTCACAAGAAATTTTGGCTTGTGAGTGGCAGGACTCAACATACAACTAAAACAATACTTCCGGGCCGTCTTGCCCCAAGGGTGCAAAAATTCCCACACCATCTTTGGGGAAACCTTAGCTAAAGACCTAAAAGTTCTACCTCTGGAAAAGGAAACCCTCCTTCAGTACGCAGACGACATTCTGATCGCCAGCCCTACTAAGGAGGCCTCTGAACTACCAAGCCAATAAAGGATAGAAGTTGTCCAAGAAAAAGCTCAAATATCACAGACTGCGGTGACCTGCCTGGGCTTCATTCTCACAGAAGGTCGGAGAAGCCCATCCCAGGAAAGGGAAGAAACCATTTTCGGCCTTACTCCTTTCTAAAACTAGAAGACAGCTTAGGGGTTCCTGGGGAGGCCAGGGTTTGCTGCTTCTGGATCCCTAACTGCAGTCTACTAGCTGGGCCATTATATGAAACACTGAAAGGAAAAGATGATGATCCTTTTGAATAGAATCCAGAAGTGGCCTTTCAAGAATGGAAAGAGCAGTCAATTCAGACCCTTGCCCTGGAACTCCCTAATTTAGCTAAACCCTTTGACCTTTACATTCCTGGTGAAAGGTGAATCGCCATTGGAGAATTAGTGCAAAAACTGGGACCACTTGAAATGGAACAATGCAAGAATGCCATCCAGGTAGGATAAACTACGGTCACCAAGGGGCTTGGCCCACTGCCGCATCTGGCCAAGATACTGGCGGTATCTAAAAACCTGGAAATCAGCAGCCCAAAAGGCCACCTCCCTCCTAAGGGAAAAGGACCCCACGTGGTGATCCTAACCACCAACCATGCCCTGAAGTTGCAGGGTTTGCTCCGTGGGCACACCAACTTCGAGTGAGGAGGCCCTCCAACTCCAACATCCAGAGAGATAACCGGGGGCAACAGGACACCATGACGACTCGTGTGAACATCACTTGACCTGGAGTTTCTCTCATAAAACAACAAGAGTGTGTCCCAAAAGAGTAGACTACTGCTTGCAGGACTTACTGCACCCAGAGGGGAGCTAATAATCTTGGCGGGGGAACCGTATGTCACACTGTCACCATAGAAAAGCCTACAGACACCGTGATGATGGTGGCCAATAAGACTGGCTGGACTCCTGTTTACTTCAAAAGGCTGTTGACTCAGTGGCCATCATGGTCCTTGATCACCACTGACCCTGGACTGTCTGGGAGTTGAGCGGGCAGGGCTCTGACACCTGGTGCTGTTTGTACGTTAATTCAGGGGCCTAATTGAAGACAGCGCAGACTACTGGTCAGAGCATCTAGGCTGGCAGAAACGGTCAGCCTAAGGTGGCCGAACAAATGTGGGGCGGGGTGAAACCGGCCCCCACAGCGTCTCTGCACATCTCTTTCCTGGACCCTTAAAGGTCATTAGAATCTATAACGCTTCCAATGCTGGTGCTCAGGTGGACGAGCAGGGAGGCAGGGGGCCTGGGGACAATCAACGTCACCTGGAGGCTGCTGGGGAGAAGCTCTGACCCTCGCCCCTTGGTATGAGGGCTCCCAACTCAGCACTCAGCAGTTACAGAAGAAGGGTCTGCACCCTCAGCACTCCAAGAATGAGGAACGGGACAAAAGGCAGAGGAGGGGTTTGTCCCCAGCAAAGCCCATTAAAAATCCCTGGGAGATAAAAATAGAATCTGGGCAATAAAGTCAAGTCTAACCTTTTTTATCCTTTGTGCTTTGTCTAATTTCATGTGCTCCTAGGGTCCCGCATGCAGAGGTTCCACACCCGGCACTTCAGACCAGATTTCCTAGTGCAGAATGGCTGGGTCGACACCTCAGCTCCTGGGGCCCAGTGCAGACTCCGCGATATAGAGCCTGAGCTGCAGCCAACCCGGCCCTCGAGAGCTCCGCCCCCTCCCTCCCACTGACTCTGACAGGATCTCTACACAGCAGCCCAGCCCACAGCCCACGGGGTAGTGCATGCTCTCACCTCTCCATTCTCTGATCAAAATATAAAGTTTCCTTTGCTTGTGAACCAAACTCAGTCTCGATCTGTTGGCCCCAATGACACTGCGCAGGGGGACACTTGTTGGGGTCCACTCTGGAGGATCAGTAACAGAAATTGAGACTATTGTAACCTCAATGAACAGATGTGTGAGCCAAACTGTAGTTAACATAGAACAGTGTATAAGGCTCGGGTAAAATAAGATGTTTCTAACGCTTCCATTGGCTATTTCCATCACTTTATTATAAGCAAGTTCAGTGAAAAGGTTTGTCTTATTTGTCAGGTCAATATTAGAGAAATGAAGTGATTTCTTTCCAAGGATGTACATCTAATAATCTTGGTTAAAGCTTCAATCTTGTTTTAAATGCTTTTCCATTGAAAATGATACCTCTCTTTCAGCTCCCCCATTTCTGAGAAGTATAAAATCTTATAATTTATTATTACCAAAGCGGAAAGGTCGGAGGAGGGATAAATTAACAGTTTGGGATTAACACATACACACTGCTATGTATAAAATAGATCATCAACAAGGAACTACTGTATAGCACAGGGAACTACACTCAACATTTTGCAATAACCTATAAGGGGAAATAATCTGAAAAAGAATAGATATTTTTATTGACATCATCTATCAATGACAGTTAAAGTGTAACCTAAGGGAAGCTGGTGGTGAGTGCTTCTGACCCTGAAGACTTCAATCATCTAAAGTTTGGACTCTGCCTACTTCCCAAGGCCCTTAATGAACATATGTGTAGCCGTAGCTTAAAAAATTCCCCAGTTTGGGTTTCGGGTAGACACTGATTTTGAAAAAGCCCTGGTGTTCTCCTTACATGAATGGGACTCTTCCTACTGCTAAAACATGTCTGTCACACCCAGAGGATGGTATACCGTCTGATCGGGAAGAGTTTGGAAAAGGCATCTCATCTCCTCATCTCCTGGTGCTCGGGTTCACCCATCCAGCGTCTTTACTAACAGTCTCCCCACTTGGAGATGGCAGCACTGTCAACATCCTGTTGTGTACAGTTTGGAATTTGTCCAGAGGATGAAGCGGAAGGATGAGGAACAATGAGAGACAAGTCCTAGGTGTTCAGACAGGCACATGTCACTCTAATTTCCAATCAGGAAGACGAATTGACCAAAGGCTAGGGTTGCCCATGGAAACAGTATAGGGCTTGAGGAAATCCCGCTGCTTTGTGGCCAGTTCCCATAAACACAAGTTGAACAATGGAACTCAGGGACAGTAAAATTCACGAAACTGCAGAGTTGAAAATATCCATCACTGAAAAATGTCTTGAGGAAAGTCAGAGAAAAGGACTTGTAAGCAAGGGAGAATGGCAGGAAAGGGATTTGAGGAGGTAGAAAGGACTCGCCATTAAGCACAAGAAAAGGAGCTGAACATTGCCAACATTGCAGTTGGCCAAAAAGGGTGTATGCGTTTTTTTCTGTATATATTCAAGAAAAGGGCATACACTTTTTTAGCCAACCAAACAGGTGGGCACTGGAAGTCGATACTACAAGAGATATCACTTCGCATCAGTCAGAAGAGCCATCCTCATAAAGCGTAAACAACAGAAATGCAGGACAGGGCAAGGAGAAGAGGGAGCCCTGTGAGACTTATAGTGGAAATATATATTGCCAACGGCCATTCTGGAGAAGTGTATTGTGTTTACTAAAGCATCTAAAAAATGAGCTACAGAGCATAGGGCACTTGCACTCATGGGCGTATATCTTGGGAAAAACAAAAATCGAGAGGACACAGGCACCCCAATGTTTACCCCCTCTCTGTTTAAAAGATCCTCGACTAAGATATAACTTAAATGTCTCTGGAGAGAAAAAATGGATAGAGATGTGGTACTTAGGTAGAGTGGAATATTATTCAGCCTGGAAATCAATGAAATATGGCCAGTTGTAACAACTCCGGAGGAGTTACGTATGATCATTCTAAGTGACATAATTCAAAAAGAAAAAGACACATATCATAAGATATCACTTAAAGGTGGAATCCAAAATGGCTACACATGAAATAAATTACAAAACAAAAACATAGTCAAATATGTAGAAAACACGCATAAGGCTGCTAAACGGGAAAGGTGGGGAGAGGTGAGGCATCATCCAGGAGGTTGAAATTAGCAAAGATACCATTCCAAATACCAAACTGATAATCAACAAGGCCTACACGGTAGCTAAAAGAACTGCACTCAGCACACTCAAGTCACCGGAAAAGAATATATACGACTGGTAAGAATCTGAAAAAGAATTTACTGATGTCTCTCTGTACGTGAATCAAGTGGATGTACAGCAGCAAGAAACAGAGCTTTGAAAATCAGCTGTAACCAATATAGTAATAAATTGAAAAAAATAAATGACAGAGAGACAGAGAAAACCTCTTACAACTTTTCCTCAGGGCCGGTGATGCAACATGGATTGAACACATCTAGACCCACAGCAGGATGAGACATAAGGCTGGAAACTGTTTGCACTAAGAGAAATGTGAGGTTGGGTGAGGAAATGCACACCCTTTAAAGTAATACTACCTGGTACCCATTCAATGGGTCCCAAATCTGCAGGTTCAAGGGATCTTCCTACAGCTAAAACATGCATGGAAAACCCAGAGGACTGTACACCATGTGATCGGGAGATGTGTCTAAAATGCAGCTCATTTATCCTCTCCTGGTGCTCCTGTTCACCATTCCAGCCACGTTACTTAGAATCTCCCCACTTGGAGAATCAGCACATTTCAACTTCTGTTTCAAACATTTTGCAAATTGTGAGGAGGATGAACGAGAAGAGGGGGAACCAATGAGAGAATAGTTGTAGGGGTTTGGACGGGCACATATCACTCTAATTTCCCATTAAGAATAAGAATTGAAAAAAGGCTCAGCCCGCCTCGCCCGAGCCAAAATAGGGCCTGAAGCAATCCTGCGGGTTTGAGGCCAGCTCACAAAAGAGCAACTTAAAAAATGGAGCTCAGGGTCACTGCAATTCACAAACCTGCAGAGTTATAAATGAAAACTAACGTCCAAAAATATGTTGAGGTAAGGCAAAGAAGAGGATCTGAATGCAAGACAGAATTGCAAGAAACAGATTTCAAGAGATAGATTGGACTCGTCTTTAAAGCACATGAAAAGCGGCAGAATTTCGACAATGATGCAGTTGGCCCAAAAGGGCGTATGCGTTTTTTCCTGATTATATCCAGGAAAAAACGCATGCACACTTTATGGGCAACGAAGCAAGCAAGCAATGCAAATGTGCACACCAAAGAAGTCTCATTACCCACTGGTCAAAAGGGCCATCCTAAAAAATTGTAAAAACCAGAAATGCAGGACAGGCCATGGAGAACAGGGAGCCTTTATACGCTGATGGGCAGTGTGTGAACTGCCGAGAGCCACTCTGGAGAAGTGTATGGTGGTTCCTAAATCATCTAAAAAACAGAGCTACAGAGCATAGGACACTTCCAATCATGGGAGTATATCTAGGGAAGTCTAAAAATCAACAAGACACAAGCACACCACAGTTTAGGGCTACTCTGTTTACAAGAACCTCAACTTCAGTACACCTTAAATATCCCAGGAAAGAGAACAATGGATAAAGAAGATGTGGTACTTATGTACAATGGAATATCTCTTCACCATGAAATCAATGTAATAAGGCTAGTAGAAGGATAAAGAGTGGGTTTAGGTCTGATAATACTACTTGAAATAAGTCAAACAGAAAAAGAAACATATCATAAGATATCACTTATAGAGGGAGGGTAAATATGGCTGCACAAGAAATGAATTACAGAACAGAACAGTGTCTCACATTTAGAAAACACACTTATTTCAGCTTAAGGGGAAAGGAGAGGTGGGGTGATGCATAAAACCAGAGTTTGAAATTAGCACAGATACCGTTCAATAAACCAAATAGATATTAGACAAGATCTACACCTTGCTCAATGAACTGGCCTCAACACACCCTATACACCACAGAGAAATATATCTGAGTAATAAGAATCTTAAAACCCATGTATTGATATATCTCCATAAGGGAATCAAGTGTGTGCAGAGCGGCACAAACACAGCAGTGAAAATGAGCTAAACCCCATTATAGAAATAAATTTTAAAAACAAAACGCAGAAACAATGAAAGAGAGAAAAATTCTTACAAAATTCGCTCAGGGGCTGTGATGCAACCTGGATTGACCACATATAAGCCCACAGCTGGATAAGACATAAGGCTGGACACTTGGGGCTGAGAGGATTGGTGAGCTTTGGTGAGCAACTGCCAAAACTTTAATGCAATACTTCATGCTACTTATTCCAAGGGTCCCAACACTCCAGGTTGAAGGGAATCTTCCTACAGCTAAACCATGCTTGGGAAACCCAGCGACTGGTATACCATATGATTGGGAAAGGTTTCTAAAACGCACCTCATTTTTCCTCTCCTGGGGCTCCGGATCGACATTCCAGCCGCTTTACTAAAATATCCCCACATGGAGAGTCAATGCCTTTAAGTTCTGGTATCGCACAGTCTGCAGTTAGTGTGGAGGATGAATGGGAATAGGGGGAACCAGTGAGAAACTAGGTGTAGCGGTTTCAATGGGCACATGTCACTCTAATTTCATATCAGTAAGAAGAATAAACCAAAGGCACAGCAAGGTGCCCCAGAAGAACAATAGGGCCTGAAGGAATCCTGTGGTTATGAGGCAAGATCACAAAAATAAGAGCTGAAAAATGGAGCTAAGGGCCACTGCAATTCAAAACCTGCAGAGTTATAAAGGCCAACTATTTTCAAAAAATATATTGAGGTAAGGCTATGAAGAGGCATTGAAAGCAAGGCAGAATTGCAGGAAACCGATTTCAGGAGGTAGACTGGAATTGCATTTAAAGCATAGGAAAAGAGGCAGAACGTTGACAATGATGCACGTGGCCAAAAAGGGCGTATGCGTTTTCTCCTGAATATATTCAGGAAAAAACGCATACGCACTTTTAGGCCAACCAAGCAAGCTTGTAAAGGAAATCTGCACTATAATGAAGTCTCACTTCCCCCCGGTCAAAAGGGCCATCTGAAAAAAGTGTAAAATCCAGAAAGGCAGGACAGGCCATGGAGAACTGGGAGCCTTGTTATGCTGATGGTCGGGATGAAAATTGCCAACAGCCACTCAGGAGAAGTGTATGGTGTTTCCTGAAACATCGAAAAAACAAAGCAACAGAGCCTAGGGCACTTCCACTTATGGTCCTATAGCTTAGGGAAATTAAAATCAAAAAGACACAGCCTCCCCAAAGTTTGGGACGGCTCTGTTTACAAGAACCTCGTTTATGGTACAAGTTCAATATCGCAGAAAGTGAAAAATGGATAAAGAAGTTGTGGTACTTACGTACAATGCAATATCACTCAGCAATAAAATCTATGTCATCAGGTCCGTAGCAGCATAATGAGTGGATTCAGGTATGATGATTCTAACTGAAATAAGTCACACAGAAAAAGAAACATCATAAGATATCACTAATACACGGAATGTAAACTTGGCTATACAGGAACTGAATTACAAAATAGAACAGGATCACAAATTTAGAAAACCAACTTATGATTGCTTAAGGGGAAAGGTGAGTTGCGGTGTTGCATAAAACCAGAGATTATAATGAGCACAGATAAAGTTCCTTAAGCCAGATACTGAATAGACAAGAGCTACTCCTTGCTCAACGAAATGGACTCAACACCCCATATTAAATGCCTAAGAACGTACCTGACTAGTAAGTATCTTAAAACCTATGGATTGCTATTTCCCTGAAAGAGAATCAAGCGTCTGTACAGGGGCCTAAATGCAGCAGTGATAGGATTGGAGAGGTTCGGTGAGCAAATGAAGACCCTTTGAAGTCATATTGCATGGTACCCATTCCACGGGTCTCAACTCTCCAGGTTTAAGGGATTCTTCCTTCAGCTAAAACATGCATGCGGAGCCCAGAGTATGATCAACCATGTGATCGGGAGACGTGTTCCAATATGTCTCAGTTCTCGTCCCCTGGTACTCGGGTGCAAAATTCCAGACGCTTTACTAACACTCTCCCGACTTGGAGAGTCAGTGCCTTTAACCTCCTGTTTGGCCCAGTTTGCAATTTCTGCGGAAAATGAACAGGAATAGGGAGAAACAATGAGAGACTAGCTGGACGTGTCTGGACGGGCAAATTTAACTCTCATTTCGCACCAGGAATAGGAATTAACCAAAAGCTCAGCGTCCCGGCCGGAACGAGATTAAGGCCTGAAGCAATCCTGCGGGGTTGTGGCCAGCTCACAAGAAAGCGAGTAGAAGTAAGGAGCTCAGGGGCACTGTAATTCACAAACCTGCAGAGTTATAAATGACAGCTATCGTCCAAAAATATACTGAAGTAAGGCTGCCAAGAGGACTTGAAAGCGGGGCAGAATTGCAGGAATCCGATTTCAGGAGGTAGACTGGAATTGCATTTAAAATATAGGAAAAGAGGCAGAATGTGGACAATGATGCACTTGGCCAAAAAGGGCGTATGCGTTTTTTCCTGCATATATTCAGGAAAAAACGCATACGCACTTTTTGGCCAACCAAGCAAGCTTGCAAAGGAAATCTGCACTACAATGAAGTCTCACTTCCTCCCGGTCAAAAGGGCCATCTGAAAAAAGTGTAAAATCCAGAAAGGCAGGACAGGCCATGGAGAACTGGGAGCCTTGTTATGCTGATGGGCGGTATGTTAATTGCCAACAGCCACTTGGGAGAAGTGTATGGTGTTTCCTTAAGCATCTAAAAAACAAAGCAACAGAGCCTAGGGCACTTCCACTTATGGTCCTATAGCTTAGGGAAATTAAAATGAAAAAGACACAGCCACCCCAAAGTTTGGGACGGCTCTGTTTGCAAGAACCTCGTTTACGGTACAAGTTCAATAGCGCAGAAAGTGAAATATGGATAAAGAAGTTGTGGTACTTACGTACAATGCAATATCACTCAGCAATGAAATCTATGTCATCAGGCCCGTAGCAGCATAATGAGTGGATTCAGGTATGATGATTCTAACTGAAATAAGTCACACAGAAAAAGAAACATCATAAGATATCACTAATACACGGAATGTAAACTTGGCTACACAGGAACTGGATTACAAATCAGAACAGGGTCTCAAATTTAGAAAACCAACTTATGCTTGATTAAGCGAAAAGGTGAGTTGGGGTGCTGCATCAAACCAGAGATTGAAATGAGCACAGATAAAGTTCCTTAAGCCAAATATGGAATAGACAAGAGCTACTCCTTGCTCAACGAAATGGACTCAACACCCCATATTAAACGCCTAAGAATGTACCTGACTAGTAAGTATCTTAAAACCTATGGATTGCTATGTCTCTGAAAGAAAATCAAGCGTGTGTACAGGGGCATAAACGCAGCAGTGATAGGATTGGAGAGGTTCGGTGAGCAAATGAAGACCCTTTGAAGTCATATTGCATGGTACCCATTCCACGGGTCTCAACTCTCCTGGTTTAAGGGATTCTTCCTTCAGCTAAAACATGCACGTGGAACCCAGAGTATGATCAACCATGGGATCGGGAGACGTGTTCCAATATGCCTCAGTTCTCGTCCCCTGGTACTCGGGTGCAACATTCCAGACGCTTTACTAACACTCTCCCGACTTGGAGAGTCAGTGCCTTTAACCTCCTGTTTGGCCCAGTTTGCAATTTCTGCGGAAGATGAACAGGAATAGGGAGAGCCAAAGAGAGACTAGCTGGAGGAGTCTAGACGGGCAAATTTAACTCTCATTTCCCACCAGGAAGAGGAATTAACCAAAGGCTCAGCGTGCCGTGCCGGAACCAGATTAGGGCCTGAAGCAATCCTGCGGTGTTGCGGCCAGCTCACAAGAAAGCGAGTTGAAGAAAGGAGCTCAGGGGCACTGTAATTCACAAACCTGCAGAGTTATAAATGACAGCTATCGTCCAAAAATATACTGAAGTAAGGCTGCCAAGAGGACTTGAAAGCGGGGCAGAATTGCAGGAAACCGATTTCAGGAGGTAGACTGGAATTGCATTTAAAGCATAGGAAAAGAGGCAGAACGTCCACAATGATGCACTTGGCCAAAAAGGGCGTATGCGTTTTTTCCTGAATATATTCAGGAAAAAACGCATACGCCCTTTTTGGCCAACCAAGCAAGCTTGCAAAGGAAATCTGCACTACAATGAAGTCTCACTTCCCCACGGTCAAAACGGCCACCTGAAAAAAGTGTAAAATCCAGAAAGGCAGGACAGGCCATGGAGAACTGGGAGCCTTGTTATGCTGATGGGCGGTATATTAATTGCCAACACCCACTTGGGAGAAGTGTATGGTGTTTCCTTAAACATCTAAAAAACAAAGCAACAGAGCCTAGGGCACTTCCACTTATGGTCCTATAGCTTAGGGAAATTAAAATGAAAAAGACACAGCCACCCCAAAGTTTGGGACGGCTCTGTTTACAAGAACCTCGTTTACGGTACAAGTTCAATAGCGCAGAAAGTGAAATATGGATAAAGAAGTTGTGGTACTTACGTACAATGCAATATCACTCAGCAATGAAATCTATGTCATCAGGCCCATAGCAGCATAATGAGTGGATTCAGGTATGATGATTCTAACTGAAATAAGTCACACAGAAAAAGAAACATCATAAGATATCACTAATACACGGAATGTAAACTTGGCTACACAGGAACTGGATTACAAATCAGAACAGGGTCTCAAATTTAGAAAACCAACTTATGCTTGCTTAAGCGAAAAGGTGAGTTGGGGTGCTGCATCAAACCAGAGATTGAAATGAGCACAGATAAAGTTCCTTAAGCCAAATATGGAATAGACAAGAACTACTCCTTGCTCAACGAAATGGACTCAACAGCCCATATTAAACGCCTAAGAATGTACCTGACTAGTAAGTATCTTAAAACCTATGGATTGCTATTTCCCTGAAAGAGAATCAAGCGTCTGTACAGGGGCCTAAATGCAGCAGTGATAGGATTGGAGAGGTTCGGTGAGCAAATGAAGACCCTTTGAAGTCATATTGCATGGTACCCATTCCACGGGTCTCAACTCTCCAGGTTTAAGGGATTCTTCCTTCAGCTAAAACATGCATGCGGAGCCCAGAGTATGATCAACCATGTGATCGGGAGACGTGTTCCAATATGTCTCAGTTCTCGTCCCCTGGTACTCGGGTGCAAAATTCCAGACGCTTTACTAACACTCTCCCGACTTGGAGAGTCAGTGCCTTTAACCTCCTGTTTGGCCCAGTTTGCAATTTCTGCGGAAAATGAACAGGAATAGGGAGAAACAATGAGAGACTAGCTGGACGTGTCTGGACGGGCAAATTTAACTCTCATTTCGCACCAGGAATAGGAATTAACCAAAAGCTCAGCGTCCCGGCCGGAACGAGATTAAGGCCTGAAGCAATCCTGCGGGGTTGTGGCCAGCTCACAAGAAAGCGAGTAGAAGTAAGGAGCTCAGGGGCACTGTAATTCACAAACCTGCAGAGTTATAAATGACAGCTATCGTCCAAAAATATACTGAAGTAAGGCTGACAAGAAGACTTGAAAGCGGGGCAGAATTGCAGGAATCCGATTTCAGGAGGTAGACTGGAATTGCATTTAAAATATAGGAAAAGAGGCAGAATGTGGACAATGATGCACTTGGCCAAAAAGGGCGTATGCGTTTTTTCCTGCATATATTCAGGAAAAAACGCATACGCACTTTTTGGCCAACCAAGCAAGCTTGCAAAGGAAATCTGCACTACAATGAAGTCTCACTTCCTCCCGGTCAAAAGGGCCATCTGAAAAAAGTGTAAAATCCAGAAAGGCAGGACAGGCCATGGAGAACTGGGAGCCTTGTTATGCTGATGGGCGGTATGTTAATTGCCAACAGCCACTTGGGAGAAGTGTATGGTGTTTCCTTAAGCATCTAAAAAACAAAGCAACAGAGCCTAGGGCACTTCCACTTATGGTCCTATAGCTTAGGGAAATTAAAATGAAAAAGACACAGCCACCCCAAAGTTTGGGACGGCTCTGTTTGCAAGAACCTCGTTTACGGTACAAGTTCAATAGCGCAGAAAGTGAAATATGGATAAAGAAGTTGTGGTACTTACGTACAATGCAATATCACTCAGCAATGAAATCTATGTCATCAGGCCCGTAGCAGCATAATGAGTGGATTCAGGTATGATGATTCTAACTGAAATAAGTCACACAGAAAAAGAAACATCATAAGATATCACTAATACACGGAATGTAAACTTGGCTACACAGGAACTGGATTACAAATCAGAACAGGGTCTCAAATTTAGAAAACCAACTTATGCTTGCTTAAGCGAAAAGGTGAGTTGGGGTGCTGCATCAAACCAGAGATTGAAATGAGCACAGATAAAGTTCCTTAAGCCAAATATGGAATAGACAAGAGCTACTCCTTGCTCAACGAAATGGACTCAACACCCCATATTAAACGCCTAAGAATGTACCTGACTAGTAAGTATCTTAAAACCTATGGATTGCTATGTCTCTGAAAGAAAATCAAGCGTGTGTACAGGGGCATAAACGCAGCAGTGATAGGATTGGAGAGGTTCGGTGAGCAAATGAAGACCCTTTGAAGTCATATTGCATGGTACCCATTCCACGGGTCTCAACTCTCCTGGTTTAAGGGATTCTTCCTTCAGCTAAAACATGCACGTGGAACCCAGAGTATGATCAACCATGGGATCGGGAGACGTGTTCCAATATGCCTCAGTTCTCGTCCCCTGGTACTCGGGTGCAACATTCCAGACGCTTTACTAACACTCTCCCGACTTGGAGAGTCAGTGCCTTTAACCTCCTGTTTGGCCCAGTTTGCAATTTCTGCGGAAGATGAACAGGAATAGGGAGAGCCAAAGAGAGACTAGCTGGAGGAGTCTAGACGGGCAAATTTAACTCTCATTTCCCACCAGGAAGAGGAATTAACCAAAGGCTCAGCGTGCCGTGCCGGAACCAGATTAGGGCCTGAAGCAATCCTGCGGTGTTGCGGCCAGCTCACAAGAAAGCGAGTTGAAGAAAGGAGCTCAGGGGCACTGTAATTCACAAACCTGCAGAGTTATAAATGACAGCTATCGTCCAAAAATATACTGAAGTAAGGCTGCCAAGAGGACTTGAAAGCGGGGCAGAATTGCAGGAAACCGATTTCAGGAGGTAGACTGGAATTGCATTTAAAGCATAGGAAAAGAGGCAGAACGTCCACAATGATGCACTTGGCCAAAAAGGGCGTATGCGTTTTTTCCTGAATATATTCAGGAAAAAACGCATACGCCCTTTTTGGCCAACCAAGCAAGCTTGCAAAGGAAATCTGCACTACAATGAAGTCTCACTTCCCCACGGTCAAAACGGCCACCTCAAAAAAGTGTAAAATCCAGAAAGGCAGGACAGGCCATGGAGAACTGGGAGCCTTGTTATGCTGATGGGCGGTATATTAATTGCCAACACCCACTTGGGAGAAGTGTATGGTATTTCCTTAAACATCTAAAAAACAAAGCAACAGAGCCTAGGGCACTTCCACTTATGGTCCTATAGCTTAGGGAAATTAAAATGAAAAAGACACAGCCACCCCAAAGTTTGGGACGGCTCTGTTTATAAGAACCTCGTTTACGGTACAAGTTCAATAGCGCAGAAAGTGAAATATGGATAAAGAAGTTGTGGTACTTACGTACAATGCAATATCACTCAGCAATGAAATCTATGTCATCAGGCCCATAGCAGCATAATGAGTGGATTCAGGTATGATGATTCTAACTGAAATAAGTCACACAGAAAAAGAAACATCATAAGATATCACTAATACACGGAATGTAAACTTGGCTACACAGGAACTGGATTACAAATCAGAACAGGGTCTCAAATTTAGAAAACCAACTTATGCTTGCTTAAGCGAAAAGGTGAGTTGGGGTGCTGCATCAAACCAGAGATTGAAATGAGCACAGATAAAGTTCCTTAAGCCAAATATGGAATAGACAAGAACTACTCCTTGCTCAACGAAATGGACTCAACAGCCCATATTAAACGCCTAAGAATGTACCTGACTAGTAAGTATCTTAAAACCTATGGATTGCTATTTCCCTGAAAGAGAATCAAGCGTCTGTACAGGGGCCTAAATGCAGCAGTGATAGGATTGGAGAGGTTCGGTGAGCAAATGAAGACCCTTTGAAGTCATATTGCATGGTACCCATTCCACGGGTCTCAACTCTCCAGGTTTAAGGGATTCTTCCTTCAGCTAAAACATGCATGCGGAGCCCAGAGTATGATCAACCATGTGATCGGGAGACGTGTTCCAATATGTCTCAGTTCTCGTCCCCTGGTACTCGGGTGCAAAATTCCAGACGCTTTACTAACACTCTCCCGACTTGGAGAGTCAGTGCCTTTAACCTCCTGTTTGGCCCAGTTTGGAATTTCTGCGGAAAATGAACAGGAATAGGGAGAAACAATGAG
Organism: Leucopleurus acutus; assembly: GCF_964270905.1. Classification (NCBI taxonomy): domain Eukaryota; kingdom Metazoa; phylum Chordata; class Mammalia; order Artiodactyla; family Delphinidae; genus Leucopleurus; species Leucopleurus acutus. Next base: position 77,709 of record NW_028138832.1, on the reverse strand, counting down.
AGACTAGCTGGACGTGTCTGGACGGGCAAATTTAACTCTCATTTCGCACCAGGAATAGGAATTAACCAAAAGCTCAGCGTCCCGGCCGGAACGAGATTAAGGCCTGAAGCAATCCTGCGGGGTTGTGGCCAGCTCACAAGAAAGCGAGTAGAAGTAAGGAGCTCAGGGGCACTGTAATTCACAAACCTGCAGAGTGATAAATGACAGCTATCGTCCAAAAATATACTGAAGTAAGGCTGACAAGAAGACTTGAAAGCGGGGCAGAATTGCAGGAATCCGATTTCAGGAGGTAGACTGGAATTGCATTTAAAATATAGGAAAAGAGGCAGAATGTGGACAATGATGCACTTGGCCAAAAAGGGCGTATGCGTTTTTTCCTGCATATATTCAGGAAAAAACGCATACGCACTTTTTGGCCAACCAAGCAAGCTTGCAAAGGAAATCTGCACTACAATGAAGTCTCACTTCCTCCCGGTCAAAAGGGCCATCTGAAAAAAGTGTAAAATCCAGAAAGGCAGGACAGGCCATGGAGAACTGGGAGCCTTGTTATGCTGATGGGCGGTATGTTAATTGCCAACAGCCACTTGGGAGAAGTGTATGGTGTTTCCTTAAGCATCTAAAAAACAAAGCAACAGAGCCTAGGGCACTTCCACTTATGGTCCTATAGCTTAGGGAAATTAAAATGAAAAAGACACAGCCACCCCAAAGTTTGGGACGGCTCTGTTTGCAAGAACCTCGTTTACGGTACAAGTTCAATAGCGCAGAAAGTGAAATATGGATAAAGAAGTTGTGGTACTTACGTACAATGCAATATCACTCAGCAATGAAATCTATGTCATCAGGCCCGTAGCAGCATAATGAGTGGATTCAGGTATGATGATTCTAACTGAAATAAGTCACACAGAAAAAGAAACATCATAAGATATCACTAATACACGGAATGTAAACTTGGCTACACAGGAACTGGATTACAAATGAGAACAGGGTCTCAAATTTAGAAAACCAACTTATGCTTGATTAAGCGAAAAGGTGAGTTGGGGTGCTGCATCAAACCAGAGATTGAAATGAGCACAGATAAAGTTCCTTAAGCCAAATATGGAATAGACAAGAGCTACTCCTTGCTCAACGAAATGGACTCAACACCCCATATTAAACGCCTAAGAATGTACCTGACTAGTAAGTATCTTAAAACCTATGGATTGCTATGTCTCTGAAAGAAAATCAAGCGTGTGTACAGGGGCATAAACGCAGCAGTGATAGGATTGGAGAGGTTCGGTGAGCAAATGAAGACCCTTTGAAGTCATATTGCATGGTACCCATTCCACGGGTCTCAACTCTCCTGGTTTAAGGGATTCTTCCTTCAGCTAAAACATGCACGTGGAACCCAGAGTATGATCAACCATGGGATCGGGAGACGTGTTCCAATATGCCTCAGTTCTCGTCCCCTGGTACTCGGGTGCAACATTCCAGACGCTTTACTAACACTCTCCCGACTTGGAGAGTCAGTGCCTTTAACCTCCTGTTTGGCCCAGTTTGCAATTTCTGCGGAAGATGAACAGGAATAGGGAGAGCCAAAGAGAGACTAGCTGGAGGAGTCTAGACGGGCAAATTTAACTCTCATTTCCCACCAGGAAGAGGAATTAACCAAAGGCTCAGCGTGCCGTGCCGGAACCAGATTAGGGCCTGAAGCAATCCTGCGGTGTTGCGGCCAGCTCACAAGAAAGCGAGTTGAAGAAAGGAGCTCAGGGGCAGTGTAATTCACAAACCTGCAGAGTTATAAATGACAGCTATCGTCCAAAAATATACTGAAGTAAGGCTGCCAAGAGGACTTGAAAGCGGGGCAGAATTGCAGGAAACCGATTTCAGGAGGTAGACTGGAATTGCATTTAAAGCATAGGAAAAGAGGCAGAACGTCCACAATGATGCACTTGGCCAAAAAGGGCGTATGCGTTTTTTCCTGAATATATTCAGGAAAAAACGCATACGCCCTTTTTGGCCAACCAAGCAAGCTTGCAAAGGAAATCTGCACTACAATGAAGTCTCACTTCCCCATGGTCAAAAGGGCCATCTGGAAAAAGTGTAAAATCCAGAAAGGCAGGACAGGCCATGGAGAACTGGGAGCCTTGTTATGCTGATGGGCGGTATGTTAATTGCCAACAGCCACTTGGGAGAAGTGTATGGTGTTTCCTTAAACATCTAAAAAACAAAGCAACAGAGCCTAGGGCACTTCCACTTATGGTCCTATAGCTTAGGGAAATTAAAATGAAAAAGACACAGCCACCCCAAAGTTTGGGACGGCTCTGTTTGCAAGAACCTCGTTTACGGTACAAGTTCAATAGCGCAGAAAGTGAAATATGGATAAAGAAGTTGTGGTACTTACGTACAATGCAATATCACTCAGCAATGAAATCTATGTCATCAGGCCCGTAGCAGCATAATGAGTGGATTCAGGTATGATGATTCTAACTGAAATAAGTCACACAGAAAAAGAAACATCATAAGATATCACTAATACACGGAATGTAAACTTGGCTACACAGGAACTGGATTACAAATCAGAACAGGGTCTCAAATTTAGAAAACCAACTTATGCTTGATTAAGCGAAAAGGTGAGTTGGGGTGCTGCATCAAACCAGAGATTGAAATGAGCACAGATAAAGTTCCTTAAGCCAAATATGGAATAGACAAGAGCTACTCCTTGCTCAACGAAATGGACTCAACACCCCATATTAAACGCCTAAGAATGTACCTGACTAGTAAGTATCTTAAAACCTATGGATTGCTATGTCTCTGAAAGAAAATCAAGCGTGTGTACAGGGGCATAAACGCAGCAGTGATAGGATTGGAGAGGTTCGGTGAGCAAATGAAGACCCTTTGAAGTCATATTGCATGGTACCCATTCCATGGGTCTCAACTCTCCTGGTTTAAGGGATTCTTCCTTCAGCTAAAACATGCACGTGGAACCCAGAGTATGATCAACTATGGGATCGGGAGACGTGTTCCAATATGCCTCAGTTCTCGTCCCCTGGTACTCGGGTGCAACATTCCAGACGCTTTACTAACACTCTCCCGACTTGGAGAGTCAGTGCCTTTAACCTCCTGTTTGGCCCAGTTTGCAATTTCTGCGGAAGATGAACAGGAATAGGGAGAGCCAAAGAGAGACTAGCTGGAGGAGTCTAGACGGGCAAATTTAACTCTCATTTCCCACCAGGAAGAGGAATTAACCAAAGGCTCAGCGTGCCGTGCCGGAACCAGATTAGGGCCTGAAGCAATCCTGCGGTGTTGCGGCCAGCTCACAAGAAAGCGAGTTGAAGAAAGGAGCTCAGGGGCAGTGTAATTCACAAACCTGCAGAGTTATAAATGACAGCTATCGTCCAAAAATATACTGAAGTAAGGCTGCCAAGAGGACTTGAAAGCGGGGCAGAATTGCAGGAAACCGATTTCAGGAGGTAGACTGGAATTGCATTTAAAGCATAGGAAAAGAGGCAGAACGTCCACAATGATGCACTTGGCCAAAAAGGGCGTATGCGTTTTTTCCTGAATATATTCAGGAAAAAACGCATACGCCCTTTTTGGCCAACCAAGCAAGCTTGCAAAGGAAATCTGCACTACAATGAAGTCTCACTTCCCCACGGTCAAAACGGCCACCTGAAAAAAGTGTAAAATCCAGAAAGGCAGGACAGGCCATGGAGAACTGGGAGCCTTGTTATGCTGATGGGCGGTATGTTAATTGCCAACAGCCACTTGGAGAAGTGTATGGTGTTTCCTTAAACATCTAAAAAACAAAGCAACAGAGCCTAGGGCACTTCCACTTATGGTCCTATAGCTTAGGGAAATTAAAATGAAAAAGACACAGCCACCCCAAAGTTTGGGACGGCTCTGTTTGCAAGAACCTCGTTTACGGTACAAGTTCAATAGCGCAGAAAGTGAAATATGGATAAAGAAGTTGTGGTACTTACGTACAATGCAATATCACTCAGCAATGAAATCTATGTCATCAGGCCCGTAGCAGCATAATGAGTGGATTCAGGTATGATGATTCTAACTGAAATAAGTCACACAGAAAAAGAAACATCATAAGATATCACTAATACACGGAATGTAAACTTGGCTACACAGGAACTGGATTACAAATCAGAACAGGGTCTCAAATTTAGAAAACCAACTTATGCTTGATTAAGCGAAAAGGTGAGTTGGGGTGCTGCATCAAACCAGAGATTGAAATGAGCACAGATAAAGTTCCTTAAGCCAAATATGGAATAGACAAGAGCTACTCCTTGCTCAACGAAATGGACTCAACACCCCATATTAAACGCCTAAGAATGTACCTGACTAGTAAGTATCTTAAAACCTATGGATTGCTATGTCTCTGAAAGAAAATCAAGCGTGTGTACAGGGGCATAAACGCAGCAGTGATAGGATTGGAGAGGTTCGGTGAGCAAATGAAGACCCTTTGAAGTCATATTGCATGGTACCCATTCCACGGGTCTCAACTCTCCTGGTTTAAGGGATTCTTCCTTCAGCTAAAACATGCACGTGGAACCCAGAGTATGATCAACCATGGGATCGGGAGACGTGTTCCAATATGCCTCAGTTCTCGTCCCCTGGTACTCGGGTGCAACATTCCAGACGCTTTACTAACACTCTCCCGACTTGGAGAGTCAGTGCCTTTAACCTCCTGTTTGGCCCAGTTTGCAATTTCTGCGGAAGATGAACAGGAATAGGGAGAGCCAAAGAGAGACTAGCTGGAGGAGTCTAGACGGGCAAATTTAACTCTCATTTCCCACCAGGAAGAGGAATTAACCAAAGGCTCAGCGTGCCGTGCCGGAACCAGATTAGGGCCTGAAGCAATCCTGCGGTGTTGCGGCCAGCTCACAAGAAAGCGAGTTGAAGAAAGGAGCTCAGGGGCAGTGTAATTCACAAACCTGCAGAGTTATAAATGACAGCTATCGTCCAAAAATATACTGAAGTAAGGCTGCCAAGAGGACTTGAAAGCGGGGCAGAATTGCAGGAAACCGATTTCAGGAGGTAGACTGGAATTGCATTTAAAGCATAGGAAAAGAGGCAGAACGTCCACAATGATGCACTTGGCCAAAAAGGGCGTATGCGTTTTTTCCTGAATATATTCAGGAAAAAACGCATACGCCCTTTTTGGCCAACCAAGCAAGCTTGCAAAGGAAATCTGCACTACAATGAAGTCTCACTTCCCCACGGTCAAAACGGCTACCTCAAAAAAGTGTAAAATCCAGAAAGGCAGGACAGGCCATGGAGAACTGGGAGCCTTGTTATGCTGATGGGCGGTATATTAATTGCCAACACCCACTTGGGAGAAGTGTATGGTGTTTCCTTAAACATCTGAAAAACAAAGCAACAGAGCCTAGGGCACTTCCACTTATGGTCCTATAGCTTAGGGAAATTAAAATGAAAAAGACACAGCCACCCCAAAGTTTGGGAAGGCTCTGTTTACAAGAACCTCGTTTACGGTACAAGTTCAATAGCGCAGAAAGTGAAATATGGATAAAGAAGTTGTGGTACTTACGTACAATGCAATATCACTCAGCAATGAAATCTATGTCATCAGGCCCATAGCAGCATAATGAGTGGATTCAGGTATGATGATTCTAACTGAAATAAGTCACACAGAAAAAGAAACATCATAAGATATCACTAATACACGGAATGTAAACTTGGCTACACAGGAACTGGATTACAAATCAGAACAGGGTCTCAAATTTAGAAAACCAACTTATGCTTGCTTAAGCGAAAAGGTGAGTTGGGGTGCTGCATCAAACCAGAGATTGAAATGAGCACAGATAAAGTTCCTTAAGCCAAATATGGAATAGACAAGAGCTACTCCTTGCTCAACGAAATGGACTCAACACCCCATATTAAACGCCTAAGAATGTACCTGACTAGTAAGTATCTTAAAACCTATGGATTGCTATGTCTCTGAAAGAAAATCAAGCATGTGTACAGGGGCATAAACGCAGCAGTGATAGGATTGGAGAGGTTCGGTGAGCAAATGAAGACCCTTTGAAGTCATATTGCATGGTACCCATTCCACGGGTCTCAACTCTCCTGGTTTAAGGGATTCTTCCTTCAGCTAAAACATGCACGTGGAACCCAGAGTATGATCAACCATGGGATCGGGAGACGTGTTCCAATATGCCTCAGTTCTCGTCCCCTGGTACTCGGGTGCAACATTCCAGACGCTTTACTAACACTCTCCCGACTTGGAGAGTCAGTGCCTTTAACCTCCTGTTTGGCCCAGTTTGCAATTTCTGCGGAAGATGAACAGGAATAGGGAGAGCCAAAGAGAGACTAGCTGGAGGAGTCTAGACGGGCAAATTTAACTCTCATTTCCCACCAGGAAGAGGAATTAACCAAAGGCTCAGCGTGCCGTGCCGGAACCAGATTAGGGCCTGAAGCAATCCTGCGGTGTTGCGGCCAGCTCACAAGAAAGCGAGTTGAAGAAAGGAGCTCAGGGGCAGTGTAATTCACAAACCTGCAGAGTTATAAATGACAGCTATCGTCCAAAAATATACTGAAGTAAGGCTGCCAAGAGGACTTGAAAGCGGGACAGAATTGCAGGAAACCGATTTCAGGAGGTAGACTGGAATTGCATTTAAAGCATAGGAAAAGAGGCAGAACGTCCACAATGATGCACTTGGCCAAAAAGGGCGTATGCGTTTTTTCCTGAATATATTCAGGAAAAAACGCATACGCCCTTTTTGGCCAACCAAGCAAGCTTGCAAAGGAAATCTGCACTACAATGAAGTCTCACTTCCCCATGGTCAAAAGGGCCATCTGGAAAAAGTGTAAAATCCAGAAAGGCAGGACAGGCCATGGAGAACTGGGAGCCTTGTTATGCTGATGGGCGGTATGTTAATTGCCAACAGCCACTTGGGAGAAGTGTATGGTGTTTCCTTAAACATCTAAAAAACAAAGCAACAGAGCCTAGGGCACTTCCACTTATGGTCCTATAGCTTAGGGAAATTAAAATGAAAAAGACACAGCCACCCCAAAGTTTGGGACGGCTCTGTTTGCAAGAACCTCGTTTACGGTACAAGTTCAATAGCGCAGAAAGTGAAATATGGATAAAGAAGTTGTGGTACTTACGTACAATGCAATATCACTCAGCAATGAAATCTATGTCATCAGGCCCATAGCAGCATAATGAGTGGATTCAGGTATGATGATTCTAACTGAAATAAGTCACACAGAAAAAGAAACATCATAAGATATCACTAATACACGGAATGTAAACTTGGCTACACAGGAACTGGATTACAAATCAGAACAGGGTCTCAAATTTAGAAAACCAACTTATGCTTGATTAAGCGAAAAGGTGAGTTGGGGTGCTGCATCAAACCAGAGATTGAAATGAGCACAGATAAAGTTCCTTAAGCCAAATATGGAATAGACAAGAGCTACTCCTTGCTCAACGAAATGGACTCAACACCCCATATTAAACGCCTAAGAATGTACCTGACTAGTAAGTATCTTAAAACCTATGGATTGCTATGTCTCTGAAAGAAAATCAAGCGTGTGTACAGGGGCATAAACGCAGCAGTGATAGGATTGGAGAGGTTCGGTGAGCAAATGAAGACCCTTTGAAGTCATATTGCATGGTACCCATTCCACGGGTCTCAACTCTCCTGGTTTAAGGGATTCTTCCTTCAGCTAAAACATGCACGTGGAACCCAGAGTATGATCAACCATGGGATCGGGAGACGTGTTCCAATATGCCTCAGTTCTCGTCCCCTGGTACTCGGGTGCAACATTCCAGACGCTTTACTAACACTCTCCCGACTTGGAGAGTCAGTGCCTTTAACCTCCTGTTTGGCCCAGTTTGCAATTTCTGCGGAAGATGAACAGGAATAGGGAGAGCCAAAGAGAGACTAGCTGGAGGAGTCTAGACGGGCAAATTTAACTCTCATTTCCCACCAGGAAGAGGAATTAACCAAAGGCTCAGCGTGCCGTGCCGGAACCAGATTAGGGCCTGAAGCAATCCTGCGGTGTTGCGGCCAGCTCACAAGAAAGCGAGTTGAAGAAAGGAGCTCAGGGGCAGTGTAATTCACAAACCTGCAGAGTTATAAATGACAGCTATCGTCCAAAAATATACTGAAGTAAGGCTGCCAAGAGGACTTGAAAGCGGGGCAGAATTGCAGGAAACCGATTTCAGGAGGTAGACTGGAATTGCATTTAAAGCATAGGAAAAGAGGCAGAACGTCCACAATGATGCACTTGGCCAAAAAGGGCGTATGCGTTTTTTCCTGAATATATTCAGGAAAAAACGCATACGCCCTTTTTGGCCAACCAAGCAAGCTTGCAAAGGAAATCTGCACTACAATGAAGTCTCACTTCCCCACGGTCAAAACGGCCACCTGAAAAAAGTGTAAAATCCAGAAAGGCAGGACAGGCCATGGAGAACTGGGAGCCTTGTTATGCTGATGGGCGGTATGTTAATTGCCAACAGCCATTTGGAGAAGTGTATGGTGTTTCCTTAAACATCTAAAAAACAAAGCAACAGAGCCTAGGGCACTTCCACTTATGGTCCTATAGCTTAGGGAAATTAAAATCAAAAAGACACAGCCACCCCAAAGTTTGGGACGGCTCTGTTTACAAGAACCTCATTTACGGTACAAGTTCAATAGCGCAGAAAGTGAAATATGGATAAAGAAGTTGTGGTACTTACGTATAATGCAATATCACTCAGCAATGAAATCTATGTCATCAGGCCCATAGCAGCATAATGAGTGGATTCAGGTATGATGATTCTAACTGAAATAAGTCACACAGAAAAAGAAACATCATAAGATATCACTAATACACGGAATGTAAACTTGGCTACACAGGAACTGGATTACAAATCAGAACAGGGTCTCAAATTTAGAAAACCAACTTATGCTTGCTTAAGCGAAAAGGTGAGTTGGGGTGCTGCATCAAACCAGAGATTGAAATGAGCACAGATAAAGTTCCTTAAGCCAAATATGGAATAGACAAGAGCTACTCCTTGCTCAACGAAATGGACTCAACACCCCATATTAAACGCCTAAGAATGTACCTGACTAGTAAGTATCTTAAAACCTATGGATTGCTATGTCTCTGAAAGAAAATCAAGCATGTGTACATGGGCATAAACGCAGCACTGATAGGATTGGAGAGGTTCGGTGAGCAAATGAAGACCCTTTGAAGTCATATTGCATGGTACCCATTCCACGGGTCTCAACTCTCCTGGTTTAAGGGATTCTTCCTTCAGCTAAAACATGCACGTGGAACCCAGAGTATGATCAACCATGGGATCGGGAGACGTGTTCCAATATGCCTCAGTTCTCGTCCCCTGGTACTCGGGTGCAACATTCCAGACGCTTTACTAACACTCTCCCGACTTGGAGAGTCAGTGCCTTTAACCTCCTGTTTGGCCCAGTTTGCAATTTCTGCGGAAGATGAACAGGAATAGGGAGAGCCAAAGAGAGACTAGCTGGAGGAGTCTAGACGGGCAAATTTAACTCTCATTTCCCACCAGGAAGAGGAATTAACCAAAGGCTCAGCGTGCCGTGCCGGAACCAGATTAGGGCCTGAAGCAATCCTGCGGTGTTGCGGCCAGCTCACAAGAAAGCGAGTTGAAGAAAGGAGCTCAGGGGCAGTGTAATTCACAAACCTGCAGAGTTATAAATGACAGCTATCGTCCAAAAATATACTGAAGTAAGGCTGCCAAGAGGACTTGAAAGCGGGGCAGAATTGCAGGAAACCGATTTCAGGAGGTAGACTGGAATTGCATTTAAAGCATAGGAAAAGAGGCAGAACGTCCACAATGATGCACTTGGCCAAAAAGGGCGTATGCGTTTTTTCCTGAATATATTCAGGAAAAAACGCATACGCCCTTTTTGGCCAACCAAGCAAGCTTGCAAAGGAAATCTGCACTACAATGAAGTCTCACTTCCCCACGGTCAAAAGGGCCATCTGAAAAAAGTGTAAAATCCAGAAAGGCAGGACAGGCCATGGAGAACTGGGAGCCTTGTTATGCTGATGGGAGGTATGTTAATTGCCAACAGCCACTTGGGAGAAGTGTATGGTGTTTCCTTAAACATCTAAAAAACAAAGCAACAGAGCCTAGGGCACTTCCACTTATGGTCCTATAGCTTAGGGAAATTAAAATGAAAAAGACACAGCCACCCCAAAGTTTGGGACGGCTCTGTTTGCAAGAAACTCGTTTACGGTACAAGTTCAATAGCGCAGAAAGTGAAATATGGATAAAGAAGTTGTGGTACTTACGTACAATGCAATATCACTCAGCAATGAAATCTATGTCATCAGGCCCATAGCAGCATAATGAGTGGATTCAGGTATGATGATTCTAACTGAAATAAGTCACACAGAAAAAGAAACATCATAAGATATCACTAATACACGGAATGTAAACTTGGCTACACAGGAACTGGATTACAAATCAGAACAGGGTCTCAAATTTAGAAAACCAACTTATGCTTGCTTAAGCGAAAAGGTGAGTTGGGGTGCTGCATCAAACCAGAGATTGAAATGAGCACAGATAAAGTTCCTTAAGCCAAATATGGAATAGACAAGAGCTACTCCTTGCTCAACGAAATGGACTCAACACCCCATATTAAACGCCTAAGAATGTACCTGACTAGTATGTATCTTAAAACCTATGGATTGCTATGTCTCTGAAAGAAAATCAAGCGTGTGTACAGGGGCATAAACGCAGCAGTGATAGGATTGGAGAGGTTCGGTGAGCAAATGAAGACCCTTTGAAGTCATATTGCATGGTACCCATTCCACGGGTCTCAACTCTCCTGGTTTAAGGGATTCTTCCTTCAGCTAAAACATGCACGTGGAACCCAGAGTATGATCAACCATGGGATCGGGAGACGTGTTCCAATATGCCTCAGTTCTCGTCCCCTGGTACTCGGGTGCAACATTCCAGACGCTTTACTAACACTCTCCCGACTTGGAGAGTCAGTGCCTTTAACCTCCTGTTTGGCCCAGTTTGCAATTTCTGCGGAAGATGAACAGGAATAGGGAGAGCCAAAGAGAGACTAGCTGGAGGAGTCTAGACGGGCAAATTTAACTCTCATTTCCCACCAGGAAGAGGAATTAACCAAAGGCTCAGCGTGCCGTGCCGGAACCAGATTAGGGCCTGAAGCAATCCTGCGGTGTTGCGGCCAGCTCACAAGAAAGCGAGTTGAAGAAAGGAGCTCAGGGGCAGTGTAATTCACAAACCTGCAGAGTTATAAATGACAGCTATCGTCCAAAAATATACTGAAGTAAGGCTGCCAAGAGGACTTGAAAGCGGGGCAGAATTGCAGGAAACCGATTTCAGGAGGTAGACTGGAATTGCATTTAAAGCATAGGAAAAGAGGCAGAACGTCCACAATGATGCACTTGGCCAAAAAGGGCGTATGCGTTTTTTCCTGAATATATTCAGGAAAAAACGCATACGCCCTTTTTGGCCAACCAAGCAAGCTTGCAAAGGAAATCTGCACTACAATGAAGTCTCACTTCCCCACGGTCAAAAGGGCCACCTGAAAAAAGTGTAAAATCCAGAAAGGCAGGACAGGCCATGGAGAACTGGGAGCCTTGTTATGCTGATGGGCGGTATGTTAATTGCCAACAGCCACTTGGAGAAGTGTATGGTGTTTCCTTAAACATCTAAAAAACAAAGCAACAGAGCCTAGGGCACTTCCACTTATGGTCCTATAGCTTAGGGAAATTCAAATCAAAAAGACACAGCCACCCCAAAGTTTGGGACGGCTCTGTTTACAAGAACCTCATTTACGGTACAAGTTCAATAGCGCAGAAAGTGAAATATGGATAAAGAAGTTGTGGTACTTACGTATAATGCAATATCACTCAGCAATGAAATCTATGTCATCAGGCCCATAGCAGCATAATGAGTGGATTCAGGTATGATGATTCTAACTGAAATAAGTCACACAGAAAAAGAAACATCATAAGATATCACTAATACACGGAATGTAAACTTGGCTACACAGGAACTGGATTACAAATCAGAACAGGGTCTCAAATTTAGAAAACCAACTTATGCTTGCTTAAGCGAAAAGGTGAGTTGGGGTGCTGCATCAAACCAGAGATTGAAATGAGCACAGATAAAGTTCCTTAAGCCAAATATGGAATAGACAAGAGCTACTCCTTGCTCAACGAAATGGACTCAACACCCCATATTAAACGCCTAAGAATGTACCTGACTAGTAAGTATCTTAAAACCTATGGATTGCTATGTCTCTGAAAGAAAATCAAGCATGTGTACATGGGCATAAACGCAGCACTGATAGGATTGGAGAGGTTCGGTGAGCAAATGAAGACCCTTTGAAGTCATATTGCATGGTACCCATTCCACGGGTCTCAACTCTCCTGGTTTAAGGGATTCTTCCTTCAGCTAAAACATGCACGTGGAACCCAGAGTATGATCAACCATGGGATCGGGAGACGTGTTCCAATATGCCTCAGTTCTCGTCCCCTGGTACTCGGGTGCAACATTCCAGACGCTTTACTAACACTCTCCCGACTTGGAGAGTCAGTGCCTTTAACCTCCTGTTTGGCCCAGTTTGCAATTTCTGCGGAAGATGAACAGGAATAGGGAGAGCCAAAGAGAGACTAGCTGGAGGAGTCTAGACGGGCAAATTTAACTCTCATTTCCCACCAGGAAGAGGAATTAACCAAAGGCTCAGCGTGCCGTGCCGGAACCAGATTAGGGACTGAAGCAATCCTGCGGTGTTGCGGCCAGCTCACAAGAAAGCGAGTTGAAGAAAGGAGCTCAGGGGCAGTGTAATTCACAAACCTGCAGAGTTATAAATGACAGCTATCGTCCAAAAATATACTGAAGTAAGGCTGCCAAGAGGACTTGAAAGCGGGACAGAATTGCAGGAAACCGATTTCAGGAGGTAGACTGGAATTGCATTTAAAGCATAGGAAAAGAGGCAGAACGTCCACAATGATGCACTTGGCCAAAAAGGGCGTATGCGTTTTTTCCTGAATATATTCAGGAAAAAACGCATACGCCCTTTTTGGCCAACCAAGCAAGCTTGCAAAGGAAATCTGCACTACAATGAAGTCTCACTTCCCCACGGTCAAAAGGGCCATCTGGAAAAAGTGTAAAATCCAGAAAGGCAGGACAGGCCATGGAGAACTGGGAGCCTTGTTATGCTGATGGGCGGTATGTTAATTGCCAACAGCCACTTGGGAGAAGTGTATGGTGTTTCCTTAAACATCTAAAAAACAAAGCAACAGAGCCTAGGGCACTTCCACTTATGGTCCTATAGCTTAGGGAAATTAAAATCAAAAAGACACAGCCACCCCAAAGTTTGGGACGGCTCTGTTTGCAAGAACCTCGTTTACGGTACAAGTTCAATAGCGCAGAAAGTGAAATATGGATAAAGAAGTTGTGGTACTTACATACAATGCAATATCACTCAGCAATGAAATCTATGTCATCAGGCCCGTAGCAGCATAATGAGTGGATTCAGGTATGATGATTCTAACTGAAATAAGTCACACAGAAAAAGAAACATCATAAGATATCACTAATACACGGAATGTAAACTTGGCTACACAGGAACTGGATTACAAATCAGAACAGGGTCTCAAATTTAGAAAACCAACTTATGCTTGATTAAGCGAAAAGGTGAGTTGGGGTGCTGCATCAAACCAGAGATTGAAATGAGCACAGATAAAGTTCCTTAAGCCAAATATGGAATAGACAAGAGCTACTCCTTGCTCAACGAAATGGACTCAACACCCCATATTAAACGCCTAAGAATGTACCTGACTAGTAAGTATCTTAAAACCTATGGATTGCTATGTCTCTGAAAGAAAATCAAGCGTGTGTACAGGGGCATAAACGCAGCAGTGATAGGATTGGAGAGGTTCGGTGAGCAAATGAAGACCCTTTGAAGTCATATTGCATGGTACCCATTCCACGGGTCTCAACTCTCCTGGTTTAAGGGATTCTTCCTTCAGCTAAAACATGCACGTGGAACCCAGAGTATGATCAACCATGGGATCGGGAGACGTGTTCCAATATGCCTCAGTTCTCGTCCCCTGGTACTCGGGTGCAACATTCCAGACGCTTTACTAACACTCTCCCGACTTGGAGAGTCAGTGCCTTTAACCTCCTGTTTGGCCCAGTTTGCAATTTCTGCGGAAGATGAACAGGAATAGGGAGAGCCAAAGAGAGACTAGCTGGAGGAGTCTAGACGGGCAAATTTAACTCTCATTTCCCACCAGGAAGAGGAATTAACCAAAGGCTCAGCGTGCCGTGCCGGAACCAGATTAGGGCCTGAAGCAATCCTGCGGTGTTGCGGCCAGCTCACAAGAAAGCGAGTTGAAGAAAGGAGCTCAGGGGCAGTGTAATTCACAAACCTGCAGAGTTATAAATGACAGCTATCGTCCAAAAATATACTGAAGTAAGGCTGCCAAGAGGACTTGAAAGCGGGGCAGAATTGCAGGAAACCGATTTCAGGAGGTAGACTGGAATTGCATTTAAAGCATAGGAAAAGAGGCAGAACGTCCACAATGATGCACTTGGCCAAAAAGGGCGTATGCGTTTTTTCCTGAATATATTCAGGAAAAAACGCATACGCCCTTTTTGGCCAACCAAGCAAGCTTGCAAAGGAAATCTGCACTACAATGAAGTCTCACTTCCCCACGGTCAAAACGGCCACCTGAAAAAAGTGTAAAATCCAGAAAGGCAGGACAGGCCATGGAGAACTGGGAGCCTTGTTATGCTGATGGGCGGTATGTTAATTGCCAACAGCCACTTGGAGAAGTGTATGGTGTTTCCTTAAACATCTAAAAAACAAAGCAACAGAGCCTAGGGCACTTCCACTTATGGTCCTATAGCTTAGGGAAATTAAAATCAAAAAGACACAGCCACCCCAAAGTTTGGGACGGCTCTGTTTACAAGAACCTCATTTACGGTACAAGTTCAATAGCGCAGAAAGTGAAATATGGATAAAGAAGTTGTGGTACTTACGTATAATGCAATATCACTCAGCAATGAAATCTATGTCATCAGGCCCATAGCAGCATAATGAGTGGATTCAGGTATGATGATTCTAACTGAAATAAGTCACACAGAAAAAGAAACATCATAAGATATCACTAATACACGGAATGTAAACTTGGCTACACAGGAACTGGATTACAAATCAGAACAGGGTCTCAAATTTAGAAAACCAACTTATGCTTGCTTAAGCGAAAAGGTGAGTTGGGGTGCTGCATCAAACCAGAGATTGAAATGAGCACAGATAAAGTTCCTTAAGCCAAATATGGAATAGACAAGAGCTACTCCTTGCTCAACGAAATGGACTCAACACCCCATATTAAACGCCTAAGAATGTACCTGACTAGTAAGTATCTTAAAACCTATGGATTGCTATGTCTCTGAAAGAAAATCAAGCATGTGTACATGGGCATAAACGCAGCACTGATAGGATTGGAGAGGTTCGGTGAGCAAATGAAGACCCTTTGAAGTCATATTGCATGGTACCCATTCCACGGGTCTCAACTCTCCTGGTTTAAGGGATTCTTCCTTCAGCTAAAACATGCACGTGGAACCCAGAGTATGATCAACCATGGGATCGGGAGACGTGTTCCAATATGCCTCAGTTCTCGTCCCCTGGTACTCGGGTGCAACATTCCAGACGTTTTACTAACACTCTCCCGACTTGGAGAGTCAGTGCCTTTAACCTCCTGTTTGGCCCAGTTTGCAATTTCTGGGGAAGATGAACAGGAATAGGGAGAGCCAAAGAGAGACTAGCTGGAGGAGTCTAGATGGGCAAATTTAACTCTCATTTCCCACCAGGAAGAGGAATTAACCAAAGGCTCAGCGTGCCGTGCCGGAACCAGATTAGGGCCTGAAGCAATCCTGCGGTGTTGCGGCCAGCTCACAAGAAAGCGAGTTGAAGAAAGGAGCTCAGGGGCAGTGTAATTCACAAACCTGCAGAGTTATAAATGACAGCTATCGTCCAAAAATATACTGAAGTAAGGCTGCCAAGAGGACTTGAAAGCGGGGCAGAATTGCAGGAAACCGATTTCAGGAGGTAGACTGGAATTGCATTTAAAGCATAGGAAAAGAGGCAGAACGTCCACAATGATGCACTTGGCCAAAAAGGGCGTATGCGTTTTTTCCTGAATATATTCAGGAAAAAACGCATACGCCCTTTTTGGCCAACCAAGCAAGCTTGCAAAGGAAATCTGCACTACAATGAAGTCTCACTTCCCCACGGTCAAAACGGCCACCTGAAAAAAGTGTAAAATCCAGAAAGGCAGGACAGGCCATGGAGAACTGGGAGCCTTGTTATGCTGATGGGCGGTATGTTAATTGCCAACAGCCACTTGGAGAAGTGTATGGTGTTTCCTTAAACATCTAAAAAACAAAGCAACAGAGCCTAGGGCACTTCCACTTATGGTCCTATAGCTTAGGGAAATTAAAATCAAAAAGACACAGCCACCCCAAAGTTTGGGACGGCTCTGTTTACAAGAACCTCATTTACGGTACAAGTTCAATAGCGCAGAAAGTGAAATATGGATAAAGAAGTTGTGGTACTTACGTATAATGCAATATCACTCAGCAATGAAATCTATGTCATCAGGCCCATAGCAGCATAATGAGTGGATTCAGGTATGATGATTCTAACTGAAATAAGTCACACAGAAAAAGAAACATCATAAGATATCACTAATACATGGAATGTAAACTTGGCTACACAGGAACTGGATTACAAATCAGAACAGGGTCTCAAATTTAGAAAACCAACTTATGCTTGCTTAAGCGAAAAGGTGAGTTGGGGTGCTGCATCAAACCAGAGATTGAAATGAGCACAGATAAAGTTCCTTAAGCCAAATATGGAATAGACAAGAGCTACTCCTTGCTCAACGAAATGGACTCAACACCCCATATTAAACGCCTAAGAATGTACCTGACTAGTAAGTATCTTAAAACCTATGGATTGCTATGTCTCTGAAAGAGAATCAAGCGTGTGTACAGGGGCATAAACGCAGCAGTGATAGGATTGGAGAGGTTTGGTGAGCAAATGAAGACCCTTTGAAGTCATATTGCATGGAACCCATTCCACGGTTCTCAAGTCTCCAGGTTTAAGGGATGCTTCCTTCAGCTAAAACATGCATGTGGAACCCAGAGTATGTTCAACCGTGTGATCGGGAGACGTGTTCCAATATGTCTCAGTTCTCGTCCCCTGGTACTCGGGTGCAACATTCCAGATGCTTTACTAACACTCTCCCGACTTGGAAAGTCAGTGCCTTTAACCTCCTGTTTGGCCCATTTGCAATTTCTGCGGAAGATGAACAGGAATAGGGAGAACCAATGAGAGACTAGCTGGAGGTGTCTGGACGGGCAAATTTAACTCTCATTTCCCACCAGGAAGAGGAATTAACCAAAGGCTCAGCGTGCCGTGCCGGAACCAGATTAGGGCCTGAAGCAATCCTGCGGTGTTGCGGCCAGCTCACAAGAAAGCGAGTTGAAGAAAGGAGCTCAGGGGCACTGTAATTCACAAACCTGCAGAGTTATAAATGACAGCTATCGTCCAAAAATATACTGAAGTAAGGCTGCCAAGAGGACTTGAAAGCGGGGCAGAATTGCAGGAAACCGATTTCAGGAGGTAGACTGGAATTGCATTTAAAGCATAGGAAAAGAGGCAGAACGTCCACAATGATGCACTTGGCCAAAAAGGGCGTATGCGTTTTTTCCTGAATATATTCAGGAAAAAACGCATACGCCCTTTTTGGCCAACCAAGCAAGCTTGCAAAGGAAATCTGCACTACAATGAAGTCTCACTTCCCCACGGTTAAAAAGGCCATCTGAAAAAAGTGTAAAATCCAGAAAGGCAGGACAGGCCATGGAGAACTGGGAGCCTTGTTATGCTGATGGGCGGTATGTTAATTGCCAACAGCCACTTGGGAGAAGTGTATGGTGTTTCCTTAAACATCTAAAAAACAAAGCAACAGAGCCTAGGGCACTTCCACTTATGGTCCTATAGCTTAGGGAAATTAAAATGAAAAAGACACAGCCACCCCAAAGTTTGGGACGGCTCTGTTTACAAGAACCTCGTTTACGGTACAAGTTCAATAGCGCAGAAAGTGAAATATGGATAAAGAAGTTGTGGTACTTACGTACAATGCAATATCACTCAGCAATGAAATCTATGTCATCAGGCCCGTAGCAGTATAATGAATGGATTCAGGTATGATGATTCTAACTGAAATAAGTCACACAGAAAAAGAAACATCATAAGATATCACTAATACACGGAATGTAAACTTGGCTACACAGGAACTGGATTACAAAACAGAACAGGGTCTCAAATTTAGAAAACCAACTTATGCTTGCTTAAGCGAAAAGGTGAGTTGGGGTGCTGCATCAAACCAGAGATTGAAATGAGCACAGATAAAGTTCCTTAAGCCAAATATGGAATAGACAAGAGCTACTCCTTGCTCAACGAAATGGACTCAACACCCCATATTAAACGCCTAAGAATGTACCTGACTAGTAAGTATCTTAAAACCTATGGATTGCTATGTCTCTGAAAGAAAATCAAGCGTGTGTACAGGGGCATAAACGCAGCAGTGATAGGATTGGAGAGGTTCGGTAAGCAAATGAAGACCCTTTGAAGTCATATTGCATGGTACCCATTCCACGGGTCTCAACTCTCCTGGTTTAAGGGATTCTTCCTTCAGCTAAAACATGCACGTGGAACCCAGAGTATGATCAACCATGGGATCGGGAGACGTGTTCCAATATGCCTCAGTTCTCGTCCCCTGGTACTCGGGTGCAACATTCCAGACGCTTTACTAACACTCTCCCGACTTGGAGAGTCAGTGCCTTTAACCTCCTGTTTGGCCCAGTTTGCAATTTCTGCAGAAGATGAACAGGAATAGGGAGAGCCAAAGAGAGACTAGCTGGAGGAGTCTAGACGGGCAAATTTAACTCTCATTTCCCACCAGGAAGAGGAATTAACCAAAGGCTCAGCGTGCCGTGCCGGAACCAGATTAGGGCCTGAAGCAATCCTGCGGTGTTGCGGCCAGCTCACAAGAAAGCGAGTTGAAGAAAGGAGCTCAGGGGCAGTGTAATTCACAAACCTGCAGAGTTATAAATGACAGCTATCGTCCAAAAATATACTGAAGTAAGGCTGCCAAGAGGACTTGAAAGCGGGGCAGAATTGCAGGAAACCGATTTCAGGAGGTAGACTGGAATTGCATTTAAAGCATAGGAAAAGAGGCAGAACGTCGACAATGATGCATGTGGCCAAAAAGGGCGTATGCGTTTTCTCCTGAATATATTCAGGAGAAAACGCATACGCCCTTTTTGGCCAACCAAGCAAGCTTGTAAAGGAAATCTGCACTACAATGAAGTCTCACTTCCCCCCCCGGTCAAAAGGGCCATCTGTAAAAAGTGTAAAATCCAGAAAGGCAGGACAGGCCATGGAGAACTGGGAGCCTTGTTATGCTGATGGTCGGGATGTAAATTGCCAACAGCCACTCAGGAGAAGTGTATGGTGTTTCCTGAAACATCGAAAAAACAAAGCAACAGAGCCTAGGGCACTTCCACTTATGGTCCTATAGCTTAGGGAAATTAAAATCAAAAAGACACAGCCTCCCCAAAGTTTGGGACGGCTCTGTTTACAAGAACCTCGTTTATGGTACAAGTTCAATATCGCAGAAAGTGAAAAATGGATAAAGAAGTTGTGGTACTTACGTACAATGCAATATCACTCAGCAATGAAATCTATGTCATCAGGCCCGTAGCAGCATAATGAGTGGATTCAGGTATGATGATTCTAACTGAAATAAGTCACACAGAAAAAGAAACATCATAAGATATCACTAATACACGGAATGTAAACTTGGCTATACAGGAACTGAATTACAAAATAGAACAGGATCACAAATTTAGAAAACCAACTTATGCTTGCTTAAGGGGAAAGGTGAGTGGCGGTGTTGCATAAAACCAGAGATTATAATGAGCACAGATAAAGTTCCTTAAGCCAGATACTGAATAGACAAGAGCTACTCCTTGCTCAATGAAATGGACTCAACACCCCATATTAAATGCCTAAGAACGTACCTGACTAGTAAGTATCTTAAAACCTATGGATTGCTATTTCCCTGAAAGAGAATCAAGCGTCTGTACAGGGGCCTAAATGCAGCAGTGATAGGATTGGAGAGGTTCGGTGAGCAAATGAAGACCCTTTGAAGTCATATTGCATGGTACCCATTCCACGGGTCTCAACTCTCCAGGTTTAAGGGATTCTTCCTTCAGCTAAAACATGCATGCGGAGCCCAGAGTATGATCAACCATGTGATCGGGAGACGTGTTCCAATATGTCTCAGTTCTCGTCCCCTGGTACTCGGGTGCAACATTCCAGACGCTTTACTAACACTCTCCCGACTTGGAGAGTCAGTGCCTTTAACCTCCTGTTTGGCCCAGTTTGGAATTTCTGCGGAAAATGAACAGGAATAGGGAGAAACAATGAGAGACTAGCTGGACGTGTCTGGACGGGCAAATTTAACTCTCATTTCGCACCAGGAATAGGAATTAACCAAAAGCTCAGCATCCCGGCCGGAACGAGATTAAGGCCTGAAGCAATCCTGCGGGGTTGTGGCCAGCTCACAAGAAAGCGAGTAGAAGTAAGGAGCTCAGGGGCACTGTAATTCACAAACCTGCAGAGTTATAAATAACAGCTATCGTCCAAAAATATACTGAAGTAAGGCTGACAAGAAGACTTGAAAGCGGGGCAGAATTGCAGGAATCCGATTTCAGGAGGTAGACTGGAATTGCATTTAAAATATAGGAAAAGAGGCAGAATGTGGACAATGATGCACTTGGCCAAAAAGGGCGTATGCGTTTTTTCCTGCATATATTCAGGAAAAAACGCATACGCACTTTTTGGCCAACCAAGCAAGCTTGCAAAGGAAATCTGCACTACAATGAAGTCTCACTTCCTCCCGGTCAAAAGGGCCATCTGAAAAAAGTGTAAAATCCAGAAAGGCAGGACAGGCCATGGAGAACTGGGAGCCTTGTTATGCTGATGGGCGGGATGTAAATTGCCAACAGCCACTCGGGAGAAGTGTATGGTGTTTTCTGAAACATCTAAAAAACAACGCAAGTGAGCCTAGGGCACTTCCACTTATGGTGCTGTAGCTTAGGGAAAGTAAAATCAAAAAGACACAGCCACCCCAAAGTTTGGGATGGCTCTGTTTACAAGAACCTCATTTACGGTACAAGTTCAATAGCGCAGAAAGTGAAATATGGATAAAGAAGTTGTGGTACTTACGTACAATGCAATATCACTCAGCAATGAAATCTATGTCATCAGGCCCATAGCAGCATAATGAGTGGATTCAGGTATGATGATTCTAACTGAAATAAGTCACACAGAAAAAGAAACATCATAAGATATCACTAATACACGGAATGTGAACTTGGCTACACATGAACTGAATTATAAAACAGAACAGGGTCTCAAGTTTAGAAAAGCAACTTATGCTTTTTTAAGGGGGAAGGTGATTTGGGGTGCTGCATAAAACCAGAGTTTGACATTAGCACAGATAATGTTCCATAAGCCAAATGTGTAATAGACAAGACCTACCCTTTGCTCAACAAAATGGACTCAACAATGAGGTATCACCTCACACCTGTTATAATGGGCATCATCTGAAAATCTACAAACAATAAATGCTGGAAAGGGTGTGGAGAAAAGGAACCCTCTTCCACTATTGTTGGGAATATAAATTGTTACATTCACTATGGAGAACAATATGGAGTTTTTTAAGAAACTAACAATAGAATTACCATATGATACAGCAATCCCAGTACTGGACATATACCCAGACAAAACCATAAATCAAAAAGAGACATTCACCGCAATGTTCATTGCATCACTATTTACAATATCGAGGTAATGGAAGCAACCTAAATGCCCACAGACAGACGAATGCATAAAGCTGTGGTACGTATATAAAATGGAATATTACTAAGCCATGAAAAGGAATGAAATTGGGTCATTTGTAGAGACGTCGATGGATCTAGAGACTGTCATACAGAGTGAAGTAAGTCAGAAAGAGAAAAACAAATCTTGTATATTCATGCATATATGTGGAACCTAGAAAAACCGTACAGATTAACCATTTTGCAAGGCATAAATAGAGCAACAGATGTACACAACAAATGTATGGACAACAAGGGGGGAAAGCTGTTGGGGGGATGGTGGTGGGAGGAGTTGAGAGACTGGGATTGGCATGTATACATTTATATGTATAAAATAGATAACCAATAAGAACCTGCTGTATAAAAATATAAAGTAAAATTCAAAATTGAAAAGAAATAAAATTTAAAAAATAAAACAGAAAAAACAATTATTCCCTTCACATACATGTATTTATATGAATAAATTATTTCCATGCTTCTATCTGTAAATACAAAAAAGAGGAATAAAATCTACCTTGAACCAAAAACGAAAAAGAGAAAAAAAACACAGAACCCACCAGTTCCACAGAGGAAAACCGTATCAGGGCACTTGCTCCAGTTGTAAACAATTCTGAAGTTGGTCAGTGGTGGGGAATCGTCTCCCAGTCAGCCAGCAGCCCCCACGCAACAAGCGTCCTCATTGCAAAGCTGGGGCACCGTGCCGAGGCATCTGTGAGTAAACGTGAGCTGAGCCCCAGGCCAGTTGCTGCTGAACTATTCCCACCCGTCCCAGGTAAAACACCTGAATATATACAAGGACTTGAAAGCCTAGAGGAAGGGCCATAGAGCCACACGAGTGACAACATGCCGGCCGACTTGGTGCCTGCAGGCCAGCCAGGATGGTCCTGGCCCTGGGTGCTCTTCTGGAAGATTTCCATTTCCCTGCCTGAGATACCCGTCCTGTCCCTGCCTCCACTGCTTTTTTCCTTCCTCACCTCTGCCCAGGGAGAAATTCCAGCAGCAGGTATGGGTGACACATCCTCTTCTTTAGCAGGTGGCAGCCTGGCAACTGCTGCAGAAAGTCCAGCAGAGCCCCACTCACACTGGGCCACCCACAAAGCCGTGGCCTCTCACTCCCTCCCACCAGCCCAGCCCCGAGACTGCTGACAGGGCAGAGAAAATGGCGTCAGGCACGGCTGCAGGGGCTCTTGCTGCCTGGAGTGGTATTTATATTGATCTCAACCCAGGCACACCTGGGGAGGGCTGGCCAGCACGGTAAGGCTGCCCAGCTCAACCAATCATCACCCCTCAGGGGCTCACAGTTGCAGAAAATGGAACTTGCTGAACCGGCCAGGTCCAAGGAACAGGTGTGGGCTCCTGAGAGTCAGGATAGACAAGGGGCTGCAGCTTTGGCTTGTTTTCTAATCATTTTATCTGGCCCATGAGTGGGAGACAACTTCAAGAAAACCCTCTCCTAATGAGAGGAACCCAGGAGTCAGGGAGAGGAGGGGTGGGTGGTGGTTGGAGACAGAGGCCTGGTGCCCCGGGTGCAGTGGAAGTCTCTGGAAGACCAGGTGGAGGGAGGCCGCACAGAGTGATGCCCAGGGTCACAGACCTGTCGCAGCTGCTGTTTGTTAGTTCAAGTCCTGCTCTGAGGTGCTCTGTGTCAGCTCTGAGCGACAGGTGAGCTGGGGGTGCTCTGCAATGAGGGCTATGTGCACGGTTCCTGTGTGCCCAGCCCTGCCACAGTACCTGCAAGGGTAGCTCTGTATCCTGGGAGGGGCCTGACCACGAGAGCCCCGTGGGCTTGGGTGGGGGTGGGGTACCTGCCCAGGTGAGCTCCATATTCTGGGATTGGTGTGACCACGAGAGCCCCATGGGCTGCTGGGGACCTGGTAAAGGATGTCAGGACAGTCAGTGAAGCCACCGAGGATATACCTCCAGTTGCTCCTAATTCCTACACCCTGCTGGTCATTCTACCAACCACCAGGACATGGTATTCTGTATTAGTCTTCAATGATGCCTTCTTTTGTATTCCATTAGTCCCAGAGTCACAAGAAATTTTGGCTTGTGAGTGGCAGGACTCAACATACAACTAAAACAATACTTCCGGGCCGTCTTGCCCCAAGGGTGCAAAAATTCCCACACCATTTTTGGGGAAACCTTAGCTAAAGACCTAAAAGTTCTACCTCTGGAAAAGGAAACCCTCCTTCAATAGGCAGACGACATTCTGATCGCCAGCCCTACTAAGGAGGCCTCTGAACTACCAAGCCAATAAAGGATAGAAGTTGTCCAAGAAAAAGCTCAAATATCACAGACTGTGGTGACCTGCCTGGGCTCCATTCTCACAGAAGGTCGGAGAAGCCCATCCCAGGAAAGGGAAGAAACCATTTTCGGCCTTACTCCTTTCTAAAACTAGAAGACAGCTTAGGGGTTCCTGGGGAGGCCAGGGTTTGCTGCTTCTGGATCCCTAACTGCAGTCTACTAGCTGGGCCATTATATGAAACACTGAAAGGAAAAGATGATGATCCTTTTGAATAGAATCCAGAAGTGGCCTTTCAAGAATGGAAAGAGCAGTCAATTCAGACCCTTGCCCTGGAACTCCCTAATTTAGCTAAACCCTTTGACCTTTACATTCCTGGTGAAAGGTGAATCGCCATTGGAGAATTAGTGCAAAAACTGGGACCACTTGAAATGGAACAATGCAAGAATGCCATCCAGGTAGGATAAACTACGGTCACCAAGGGGCTTGGCCCACTGCCGCATCTGGCCAAGATACTGGCGGTATCTAAAAACCTGGAAATCAGCAGCCCAAAAGGCCACCTCCCTCCTAAGGGAAAAGGACCCCACGTGGTGATCCTAACCACCAACCATGCCCTGAAGTTGCAGGGTTTGCTCCGTGGGCACACCAACTTCGAGTGAGGAGGCCCTCCAACTCCAACATCCAGAGAGATAACCGGGGGCAACAGGACACCATGACGACTCGTGTGAACATCACTTGACCTGGAGTTTCTCTCATAAAACAACAAGAGTGTGTCCCAAAAGAGTAGACTACTGCTTGCAGGACTTACTGCACCCAGAGGGGAGCTAATAATCTTGGCGGGGGAACCGTATGTCACACTGTCACCATAGAAAAGCCTACAGACACCGTGATGATGGTGGCCAATAAGACTGGCTGGACTCCTGTTTACTTCAAAAGGCTGTTGACTCAGTGGCCATCATGGTCCTTGATCACCACTGACCCTGGACTGTCTGGGAGTTGAGCGGGCAGGGCTCTGACACCTGGTGCTGTTTGTACGTTAATTCAGGGGCCTAATTGAAGACAGCGCAGACTACTGGTCAGAGCATCTAGGCTGGCAGAAACGGTCAGCCTAAGGTGGCCGAACAAATGTGGGGCGGGGTGAAACCGGCCCCCACAGCGTCTCTGCACATCTCTTTCCTGGACCCTTAAAGGTCATTAGAATCTATAACGCTTCCAATGCTGGTGCTCAGGTGGACGAGCAGGGAGGCAGGGGGCCTGGGGACAATCAACGTCACCTGGAGGCTGCTGGGGAGAAGCTCTGACCCTCGCCCCTTGGTATGAGGGCTCCCAACTCAGCACTCAGCAGTTACAGAAGAAGGGTCTGCACCCTCAGCACTCCAAGAATGAGGAACGGGACAAAAGGCAGAGGAGGGGTTTGTCCCCAGCAAAGCCCATTAAAAATCCCTGGGAGATAAAAATAGAATCTGGGCAATAAAGTCAAGTCTAACCTTTTTTATCCTTTGTGCTTTGTCTAATTTCATGTGCTCCTAGGGTCCCGCATGCAGAGGTTCCACACCCGGCACTTCAGACCAGATTTCCTAGTGCAGAATGGCTGGGTCGACACCTCAGCTCCTGGGGCCCAGTGCAGACTCCGCGATATAGAGCCTGAGCTGCAGCCAACCCGGCCCTCGAGAGCTCCGCCCCCTCCCTCCCACTGACTCTGACAGGATCTCTACACAGCAGCCCAGCCCACAGCCCACGGGGTAGTGCATGCTCTCACCTCTCCATTCTCTGATCAAAATATAAAGTTTCCTTTGCTTGTGAACCAAACTCAGTCTCGATCTGTTGGCCCCAATGACACTGCGCAGGGGGACACTTGTTGGGGTCCACTCTGGAGGATCAGTAACAGAAATTGAGACTATTGTAACCTCAATGAACAGATGTGTGAGCCAAACTGTAGTTAACATAGAACAGTGTATAAGGCTCGGGTAAAATAAGATGTTTCTAACGCTTCCATTGGATATTTCCATCACTTTATTATAAGCAAGTTCAGTGAAAAGGTTTGTCTTATTTGTCAGGTCAATATTAGAGAAACGAAGTGATTTCTTTCCAAAGATGTACATCTAATAATCTTGGTTAAAGCTTCAATCTTGTTTTAAATGCTTTTCCATTGAAAATGATACCTCTCTTTCAGCTCTCCCATTTCTGAGAAGTATAAAATCTTATAATTTATTATTACCAAAGGGGAAAGGTGGGAGGAGGGATAAACTAACAGTTTGGGATTAACACATACACACTGCTATGTATAAAATAGATCATCAACAAGGAACTACTGTATAGCACAGGGAACTACACTCAACATTTTGCAATAACCTATAAGGGGAAATAATCTGAAAAAGAATAGATATTTTTATTGACATCATCTATCAATGACAGTTAAAGTGTAACCTAAGGGAAGCTGGTGGTGAGTGCTTCTGACCCTGAAGACTTCAATCATCTAAAGTTTGGACTCTGCCTACTTCCCAAGGCCCTTAATGAACATATGTGTAGCCGTAGCTTAAAAAATTCCCCAGTTTGGGTTTCGGGGAGACACTGATTTTGAAAAAGCCCTGGTGTTCTCCTTACATGAATGGGACTCTTCCTACTGCTAAAACATGTCTGTCACACCCAGAGGATGGTATACCGTCTGATCGGGAAGAGTTTGGAAAAGGCATCTCATCACCTCATCTCCTGGTGCTCGGGTTCGCCCCTCCAGCGTCTTTACTAACAGTCTCCCAACTTGGAGATGGCAGCACTGTCAACATCCTGTTGCGTACAGTTTGGAATTTTCCAGAGGATGAAGCGGAAGGATGAGGAACAATGAGAGACAAGTCCTAGGTGTTCAGACAGGCACATGTCACTCTAATTTCCAATCAGGAAGACGAATTGACCAAAGGCTAGGGTTGCCCATGGAAACAGTATAGGGCTTGAGGAAATCCCACTGCTTTGTGGCCAGTTCCCATAAACACAAGTTGAACAATGGAACTCAGGGGCAGTAAAATTCATGAACTGCAGAGTTGAAAATATCTATCACTGAAAAATGTCTTGAGGAAAGTCAGAGAAAAGGACTTGTAAGCAAGGGAGAATGGCAGGAAAGGGATTTGAGGAGGTAGAAAGGACTCACCATTAAGCACAAGAAAAGGGGCTGAACATTGCCAACATTGCAGTTGGCCAAAAAGGGTGTATGCGTTTTTTTCTGTATATATTCAAGAAAAGGGCATACACTTTTTTAGCCAACCAAACAGGTGGGCACTGGAAATCAATACTACAAAAGATATCACTTCAGATCAGTCAGAAGAGCCATCCTCATAAAGCGTAAACAACAGAAATGCAGGACAGGGCAAGGAGAAGAGGGAGCCCTGTGAGACTTATAGTGGAAATGTATATTGCCAACGGCCATTCTGGAGAAGTGTATTGTGTTTACTAAAGCATCTAAAAAATGAGCTACAGAGCATAGGGCACTTGCACGCATGGGCGTATATCTTGGGAAAAACAAAAATCGAGAGGACACAGGCACCCCAATATTTACCGCCTCTCTGTTTAAAAGATCCTCGACTAGGATATAACTTAAATGTCTCTGGAGGGAAAACATGGATAGAGATGTGGTACTTATGTAGAGTGGAATATTACTCAGCCTGGAAATCAATGAAATATGGCCAGTTGTAACAACTCCAGAGGAGTTACGTATGATCATTCTAAGTGACATAATTCAAAAAGAAAAAGACACATATCATAAGATATCACTTAAAGGTGGAATCCAAAATAGCTACACATGAAATAACTTACAAAACAAAAACATAGTCAAATATGTAGAAAACACGCATAAGGCTGCTAAACGGGAAAGGTGGGGAGGGGTGAGGCATCATCCAGGAGGTTGAAATTAGCAAAGATACCATTCCAAATACCAAACTGATAATCAACAAGGCCTACACGGTAGCTAAAAGAACTGCACTCAGCACACTCAAGTCACCGGAAAAGAATATATACGACTGGTAAGAATCTGAAAAAGAATTTACTGATGTCTCTCTGTACGTGAATCAAGTGGATGTACAGCAGCAAGAAACAGAGCTTTGAAAATCAGCTGTAACCAATATAGTAATAAATTGAAAAAAATAAACGACAGAGAGACAGAGAAAACCTCTTACAACTTTTCCTCAGGGCCGGTGATGCAACATGGATTGAACACATCTAGACCCACAGCAGGATGAGACATAAGGCTGGAAACTGTTTGCACTAAGAGAAATGTGAGGTTGGGTGAGGAAATGCACACCCTTTAAAGTAATACTACCTGGTACCCATTCAATGGGTCCCAAATCTGCAGGTTCAAGGGATCTTCCTACAGCTAAAACATGCATGGAAAACCCAGAGGACTGTACACCATGTGATCGGGAGATGTGTCTAAAATGCAGCTCATTTATCCTCTCCTGGTGCTCCTGTTCACCATTCCAGCCACGTTACTTAGAATCTCCCCACTTGGAGAATCAGCACATTTCAACTTCTGTTTCAAACATTTTGCAAATTGTGAGGAGGATGAACGGGAAGAGGGGGAACCAATGAGAGAATAGTTGTAGGGGTTTGGACGGGCACATATCACTCTAATTTCCCATTAAGAATAAGAATTGAAAAAAGGCTCAGCCCGCCTCGCCCGAGCCAAAATAGGGCCTGAAGCAATCCTGCGGGTTTGAGGCCAGCTCACAAAAGAGCAACTTAAAAAATGGAGCTCAGGGTCACTGCAATTCACAAACCTGCAGAGTTATAAATGAAAACTAACGTCCAAAAATATGTTGAGGTAAGGCAAAGAAGAGGATCTGAATGCAAGACAGAATTGCAAGAAACAGATTTCAAGAGATAGATTGGACTCGTCTTTAAAGCACATGAAAAGCGACAGAATTTCGACAATGATGCAGTTGGCCCAAAAGGGCGTATGCGTTTTTTCCTGATTATATCCAGGAAAAAACGCATGCACACTTTATGGGCAACGAAGCAAGCAAGCAATGCAAATGTGCACAACAAAGAAGTCTCATTACCCACTGGTCAAAAGGGCCATCCTAAAAAATTGTAAAAACCAAAAATGCAGGACAGGCCATGGAGAACAGGGAGCCTTTATACGCTGATGGGCAGTGTGTGAACTGCCGAGAGCCACTCTGGAGAAGTGTATGGTGGTTCCTAAATCATCTAAAAAACAGAGCTACAGAGCATAGGACACTTCCAATCATGGGAGTATATCTAGGGAAGTCTAAAAATCAACAAGACACAAGCACACCACAGTTTAGGGCTACTCTGTTTACAAGAACCTCAACTTCAGTACACCTTAAATATCCCAGGAAAGAGAACAATGGATAAAGAAGATGTGGTACTTATGTACAATGGAATATCTCTTCACCATGAAATCAATGTAATAAGGCTAGTAGAAGGATAAAGAGTGGGTTTAGGTCCGATAATACTACTTGAAATAAGTCAAACAGAAAAAGAAACATATCATAAGATATCACTTATAGAGGGAGGGTAAATATGGCTGCACAAGAAATGAATTACAGAACAGAACAGTGTCTCACATTTAGAAAACACACTTATTTCAGCTTAAGGGGAAAGGAGAGGTGGGGTGATGCATAAAACCAGAGTTTGAAATTAGCACAGATACCGTTCAATAAACCAAATAGATATTAGACAAGATCTACACCTTGCTCAATGAACTGGCCTCAACACACCCTATACACCACAGAGAAATATATCTGAGTAATAAGAATCTTAAAACCCATGTATTGATATATCTCCATAAGGGAATCAAGTGTGTGCAGAGCGGCACAAACACAGCAGTGAAAATGAGCTAAACCCCATTATAGAAATAAATTTTAAAAACAAAACGCAGAAACAATGAAAGAGAGAAAAATTCTTACAAAATTCGCTCAGGGGCTGTGATGCAACCTGGATTGACCACATATAAACCCACAGCTGGATAAGACATAAGGCTGGACACTTGGGGCTGAGAGGATTGGTGAGCTTTGGTGAGCAACTGCCAAAACTTTAATGCAATACTTCATGCTACTCATTCCAAGGGTCCCAACACTCCAGGTTGAAGGGAATCTTCCTACAGCTAAACCATGCTTGGGAAACCCAGCGACTGGTATACCATATGATTGGGAAAGGTTTCTAAAACGCACCTCATTTTTCCTCTCCTGGGGCTCCGGATCGACATTCCAGCCGCTTTACTAAAATATCCCCACATGGAGAGTCAATGCCTTTAAGTTCTGGTATCGCACAGTCTGCAGTTAGTGTGGAGGATGAATGGGAATAGGGGGAACCAGTGAGAAACTAGCTGTAGCGGTTTCAATGGGCACATGTCACTCTAATTTCATATCAGTAAGAAGAATAAACCAAAGGCACAGCAAGGTGCCCCAGAAGAACAATAGGGCCTGAAGGAATCCTGCGGTTATGAGGCAAGATCACAAAAATAAGAGCTGAAAAATGGAGCTAAGGGCCACTGCAATTCAAAACCTGCAGAGTTATAAAGGCCAACTATTTTCAAAAAATATATTGAGGTAAGGCTATGAAGAGGCATTGAAAGCAAGGCAGAATTGCAGGAAACCGATTTCAGGAGGTAGACTGAAATTGCATTTAAAGCATAGGAAAAGAGGCAGAACGTCGACAATGATGCACGTGGCCAAAAAGGGCGTATGCGTTTTCTCCTGAATATATTCAGGAAAAAACGCATACGCCCTTTTTGGCCAACCAAGCAAGCTTGTAAAGGAAATCTGCACTACAATGAAGTCTCACTTCCCCCCCGGTCAAAAGGGCCATCTGAAAAAAGTGTAAAATCCAGAAAGGCAGGACAGGCCATGGAGAACTGGGAGCCTTGTTATGCTGATGGTCGGGATGAAAATTGCCAACAGCCACTCAGGAGAAGTGTATGGTGTTTCCTGAAACATCGAAAAAACAAAGCAACAGAGCCTAGGGCACTTCCACTTATGGTCCTATAGCTTAGGGAAATTAAAATCAAAAAGACACAGCCTCCCCAAAGTTTGGGACGGCTCTGTTTACAAGAACCTCGTTTATGGTACAAGTTCAATATCGCAGAAAGTGAAAAATGGATAAAGAAGTTGTGGTACTTACGTACAATGCAATATCACTCAGCAATGAAATCTATGTCATCAGGCCCGTAGCAGCATAATGAGTGGATTCAGGTATGATGATTCTAACTGAAATAAGTCACACAGAAAAAGAAACATCATAAGATATCACTAATACACGGAATGTAAACTTGGCTATACAGGAACTGAATTACAAAATAGAACAGGATCACAAATTTAGAAAACCAACTTATGCTTGCTTAAGGGGAAAGGTGAGTTGTGGTGTTGCATAAAACCAGAGATTATAATGAGCACAGATAAAGTTCCTTAAGCCAGATACTGAATAGACAAGAGCTACTCCTTGCTCAACGAAATGGACTCAACACCCCATATTAAATGCCTAAGAACGTACCTGACTAGTAAGTATCTTAAAACCTATGGATTGCTATTTCCCTGAAAGAGAATCAAGCGTCTGTACAGGGGCCTAAATGCAGCAGTGATAGGATTGGAGAGGTTCGGTGAGCAAATGAAGACCCTTTGAAGTCATATTGCATGGTACCCATTCCACGGGTCTCAACTCTCCAGGTTTAAGGGATTCTTCCTTCAGCTAAAACATGCATGCGGAGCCCAGAGTATGATCAACCATGTGATCGGGAGACGTGTTCCAATATGTCTCAGTTCTCGTCCCCTGGTACTCGGGTGCAACATTCCAGACGCTTTACTAACACTCTCCCGACTTGGAGAGTCAGTGCCTTTAACCTCCTGTTTGGCCCAGTTTGGAATTTCTGCGGAAAATGAACAGGAATAGGGAGAAACAATGAGAGACTAGCTGGACGTGTCTGGACGGGCAAATTTAACTCTCATTTCGCACCAGGAATAGGAATTAACCAAAAGCTCAGCGTCCCGGCCGGAACGAGATTAAGGCCTGAAGCAATCCTGCGGGGTTGTGGCCAGCTCACAAGAAAGCGAGTAGAAGTAAGGAGCTCAGGGGCACTGTAATTCACAAACCTGCAGAGTTATAAATGACAGCTATCGTCCAAAAATATACTGAAGTAAGGCTGACAAGAAGACTTGAAAGCGGGGCAGAATTGCAGGAATCCGATTTCAGGAGGTAGACTGGAATTGCATTTAAAATATAGGAAAAGAGGCAGAATGTGGACAATGATGCACTTGGCCAAAAAGGGCGTATGCGTTTTTTCCTGCATATATTCAGGAAAAAACGCATACGCACTTTTTGGCCAACCAAGCAAGCTTGCAAAGGAAATCTGCACTACAATGAAGTCTCACTTCCTCCCGGTCAAAAGGGCCATCTGAAAAAAGTGTAAAATCCAGAAAGGCAGGACAGGCCATGGAGAACTGGGAGCCTTGTTATGCTGATGGGCGGGATGTAAATTGCCAACAGCCACTGGGGAGAAGTGTATGGTGTTTTCTGAAACATCTAAAAAACAACGCAAGTGAGCCTAGGGCACTTCCACTTATGGTGCTGTAGCTTAGGGAAAGTAAAATCAAAAAGACACAGCCACCCCAAAGTTTGGGATGGCTCTGTTTACAAGAACCTCATTTACGGTACAAGTTCAATAGCGCAGAAAGTGAAATATGGATAAAGAAGTTGTGGTACTTACGTACAATGCAATATCACTCAGCAATGAAATCTATGTCATCAGGCCCGTAGCAGCATAATGAGTGGATTCAGGTATGATGATTCTAACTGAAATAAGTCACACAGAAAATGAAACATCATAAGATATCACTAATACACGGAATGTGAACTTGGCTACACATGAACTGAATTATAAAACAGAACAGGGTCTCAAGTTTAGAAAAGCAACTTATGCTTTTTTAAGGGGGAAGGTGATTTGGGGTGCTGCATAAAACCAGAGTTTGACATTAGCACAGATACTGTTCCATAAGCCAAATGTGTAATAGACAAGACCTACCCTTTGCTCAACAAAATGGACTCAACAATGAGGTATCACCTCACACCTGTTAGAATGGGCATCATCTGAAAATCTACAAACAATAAATGCTGGAAAGGGTGTGGAGAAAAGGAACCCTCTTCCACTATTGTTGGGAATATAAATTGTTACATTCACTATGGAGAACAATATGGAGTTTCTTAAGAAACTAACAATAGAATTACCATATGATACAGCAATCCCAGTACTGGACATATACCCAGACAAAACCATAAATCAAAAAGAGACATTCACCGCAATGTTCATTGCATCACTATTTACAATATCGAGGTAATGGAAGCAACCTAAATGCCCACAGACAGACGAATGCATAAAGCTGTGGTACGTATATAAAATGGAATATTACTAAGCCATGAAAAGGAATGAAATTGGGTCATTTGTAGAGACGTCGATGGATCTAGAGACTGTCATACAGAGTGAAGTAAGTCAGAAAGAGAAAAACAAATCTTGTATATTCATGCATATATGTGGAACCTAGAAAAACCGTACAGATTAACCATTTTGCAAGGCATAAATAGAGCAACAGATGTAGACAACAAATGTATGGACAACAAGGGGGGAAAGCTGTTGGGGGGATGGTGGTGGGAGGAGTTGAGAGACTGGGATTGGCATGTATACATTTATATGTATAAAATAGATAACCAATAAGAACCTGCTGTATAAAAATATAAAATAAAATTCAAAATTGAAAAGAAATAAAATTTAAAAATAAAACAGAAAAAACAATTATTCCCTTCACATACATGTATTTATATGAATAAATTATTTCCATGCTTATATCTGTAAATACAAAAAAGAGGAATAAAATCTACCTTGAACCAAAAACGAAAAAGAGAAAAAAAACACAGAACCCACCAGTTCCACAGAGGAAAACCGTATCAGGGCACTTGCTCCAGTTGTAAACAATTCTGAAGTTGGTCAGTGGTGGGGAATCGTCTCCCAGTCAGCCAGCAGCCCCCACGCAACAAGCGTCCTCATTGCAAAGCTGGGGCACCGTGCCGAGGCATCTGTGAGTAAACGTGAGCTGAGCCCCAGGCCAGTTGCTGCTGAACTATTCCCACCCGTCCCAGGTAAAACACCTGAATATATACAAGGACTTGAAAGCCTAGAGGAAGGGCCATAGAGCCACACGAGTGACAGCATGCCGGCCGACTTGGTGCCTGCAGGCCAGCCAGGATGGTCCTGGCCCTGGGTGCTCTTCTGGAAGATTTCCATTTCCCTGCCTGAGATACCCGTCCTGTCCCTGCCCCCACTGCTTTTTTCCTTCCTCACCTCTGCCCAGGGAGAAATTCCAGCAGCAGGTATGGGTGACACATCCTCTTCTTTAGCAGGTGGCAGCCTGGCACCTGCTGCAGAAAGTCCAGCAGAGCCCCACTCACACTGGGCCACCCACAAAGCCGTGGCCTCTCACTCCCTCCCACCAGCCCAGCCCCGAGACTGCTGACAGGGCAGAGAAAATGGCATCAGGCATGGCTGCAGGGGCTCTTGCTGCCTGGAGTGGTATTTATATTGATCTCAACCCAGGCACACCTGGGGAGGGCTGGCCGGCACGGTAAGGCTGCCCAGCTCAGCCAATCATCACCCCTCAGGGGCTCACAGTTGCAGAAAATGGAACTTGCTGAACCGGCCAGGTCCAAGGAACAGGTGTGGGCTCCTGAGAGTCAGGATAGACAAGGGGCTGCAGCTTTGGCTTGTTTTCTAATCATTTTATCTGGCCCATGAGTGGGAGACAACTTCAAGAAAACCCTCTCCTAATGAGAGGAACCCAGGAGTCAGGGAGAGGAGGGGTGGGTGGTGGTTGGAGACAGAGGCCTGGTGCCCCGGGTGCAGTGGAAGTCTCTGGAAGACCAGGTGGAGGGAGGCCGCACAGAGTGATGCCCAGGGTCACAGACCTGTCGCAGCTGCTGTTTGTTAGTTCAAGTCCTGCTCTGAGGTGCTCTGTGTCAGCTCTGAGCGACAGGTGAGCTGGGGGTGCTCTGCAATGAGGGCTATGTGCACGGTTCCTGTGTGCCCAGCCCTGCCACGGTACCTGCAAGGGTAGCTCTGTATCCTGGGAGGGGCCTGACCACGAGAGCCCCGTGGGCTTGGGTGGGGGTGGGGTACCTGCCCAGGTGAGCTCCATATTCTGGGATTGGTCTGACCACGAGAGCCCCATGGGCTGCTGGGGACCTGGTAAAAGATGTCAGGACAGTCAGTGAAGCCACCGAGGATATACCTCCAGTTGCTCCTAATTCCTACACCCTGCTGGTCATTCTACCAACCACCAGGACATGGTATTCTGTATTAGTCTTCAATGATGCCTTCTTTTGTATTCCATTAGTCCCAGAGTCACAAGAAATTTTGGCTTGTGAGTGGCAGGACTCAACATACAACTAAAACAATACTTCCGGGCCGTCTTGCCCCAAGGGTGCAAAAATTCCCACACCATCTTTGGGGAAACCTTAGCTAAAGACCTAAAAGTTCTACCTCTGGAAAAGGAAACCCTCCTTCAGTACGCAGACGACATTCTGATCGCCAGCCCTACTAAGGAGGCCTCTGAACTACCAAGCCAATAAAGGATAGAAGTTGTCCAAGAAAAAGCTCAAATATCACAGACTGCGGTGACCTGCCTGGGCTTCATTCTCACAGAAGGTCGGAGAAGCCCATCCCAGGAAAGGGAAGAAACCATTTTCGGCCTTACTCCTTTCTAAAACTAGAAGACAGCTTAGGGGTTCCTGGGGAGGCCAGGGTTTGCTGCTTCTGGATCCCTAACTGCAGTCTACTAGCTGGGCCATTATATGAAACACTGAAAGGAAAAGATGATGATCCTTTTGAATAGAATCCAGAAGTGGCCTTTCAAGAATGGAAAGAGCAGTCAATTCAGACCCTTGCCCTGGAACTCCCTAATTTAGCTAAACCCTTTGACCTTTACATTCCTGGTGAAAGGTGAATCGCCATTGGAGAATTAGTGCAAAAACTGGGACCACTTGAAATGGAACAATGCAAGAATGCCATCCAGGTAGGATAAACTACGGTCACCAAGGGGCTTGGCCCACTGCCGCATCTGGCCAAGATACTGGCGGTATCTAAAAACCTGGAAATCAGCAGCCCAAAAGGCCACCTCCCTCCTAAGGGAAAAGGACCCCACGTGGTGATCCTAACCACCAACCATGCCCTGAAGTTGCAGGGTTTGCTCCGTGGGCACACCAACTTCGAGTGAGGAGGCCCTCCAACTCCAACATCCAGAGAGATAACCGGGGGCAACAGGACACCATGACGACTCGTGTGAACATCACTTGACCTGGAGTTTCTCTCATAAAACAACAAGAGTGTGTCCCAAAAGAGTAGACTACTGCTTGCAGGACTTACTGCACCCAGAGGGGAGCTAATAATCTTGGCGGGGGAACCGTATGTCACACTGTCACCATAGAAAAGCCTACAGACACCGTGATGATGGTGGCCAATAAGACTGGCTGGACTCCTGTTTACTTCAAAAGGCTGTTGACTCAGTGGCCATCATGGTCCTTGATCACCACTGACCCTGGACTGTCTGGGAGTTGAGCGGGCAGGGCTCTGACACCTGGTGCTGTTTGTACGTTAATTCAGGGGCCTAATTGAAGACAGCGCAGACTACTGGTCAGAGCATCTAGGCTGGCAGAAACGGTCAGCCTAAGGTGGCCGAACAAATGTGGGGCGGGGTGAAACCGGCCCCCACAGCGTCTCTGCACATCTCTTTCCTGGACCCTTAAAGGTCATTAGAATCTATAACGCTTCCAATGCTGGTGCTCAGGTGGACGAGCAGGGAGGCAGGGGGCCTGGGGACAATCAACGTCACCTGGAGGCTGCTGGGGAGAAGCTCTGACCCTCGCCCCTTGGTATGAGGGCTCCCAACTCAGCACTCAGCAGTTACAGAAGAAGGGTCTGCACCCTCAGCACTCCAAGAATGAGGAACGGGACAAAAGGCAGAGGAGGGGTTTGTCCCCAGCAAAGCCCATTAAAAATCCCTGGGAGATAAAAATAGAATCTGGGCAATAAAGTCAAGTCTAACCTTTTTTATCCTTTGTGCTTTGTCTAATTTCATGTGCTCCTAGGGTCCCGCATGCAGAGGTTCCACACCCGGCACTTCAGACCAGATTTCCTAGTGCAGAATGGCTGGGTCGACACCTCAGCTCCTGGGGCCCAGTGCAGACTCCGCGATATAGAGCCTGAGCTGCAGCCAACCCGGCCCTCGAGAGCTCCGCCCCCTCCCTCCCACTGACTCTGACAGGATCTCTACACAGCAGCCCAGCCCACAGCCCACGGGGTAGTGCATGCTCTCACCTCTCCATTCTCTGATCAAAATATAAAGTTTCCTTTGCTTGTGAACCAAACTCAGTCTCGATCTGTTGGCCCCAATGACACTGCGCAGGGGGACACTTGTTGGGGTCCACTCTGGAGGATCAGTAACAGAAATTGAGACTATTGTAACCTCAATGAACAGATGTGTGAGCCAAACTGTAGTTAACATAGAACAGTGTATAAGGCTCGGGTAAAATAAGATGTTTCTAACGCTTCCATTGGCTATTTCCATCACTTTATTATAAGCAAGTTCAGTGAAAAGGTTTGTCTTATTTGTCAGGTCAATATTAGAGAAATGAAGTGATTTCTTTCCAAGGATGTACATCTAATAATCTTGGTTAAAGCTTCAATCTTGTTTTAAATGCTTTTCCATTGAAAATGATACCTCTCTTTCAGCTCCCCCATTTCTGAGAAGTATAAAATCTTATAATTTATTATTACCAAAGCGGAAAGGTCGGAGGAGGGATAAATTAACAGTTTGGGATTAACACATACACACTGCTATGTATAAAATAGATCATCAACAAGGAACTACTGTATAGCACAGGGAACTACACTCAACATTTTGCAATAACCTATAAGGGGAAATAATCTGAAAAAGAATAGATATTTTTATTGACATCATCTATCAATGACAGTTAAAGTGTAACCTAAGGGAAGCTGGTGGTGAGTGCTTCTGACCCTGAAGACTTCAATCATCTAAAGTTTGGACTCTGCCTACTTCCCAAGGCCCTTAATGAACATATGTGTAGCCGTAGCTTAAAAAATTCCCCAGTTTGGGTTTCGGGTAGACACTGATTTTGAAAAAGCCCTGGTGTTCTCCTTACATGAATGGGACTCTTCCTACTGCTAAAACATGTCTGTCACACCCAGAGGATGGTATACCGTCTGATCGGGAAGAGTTTGGAAAAGGCATCTCATCTCCTCATCTCCTGGTGCTCGGGTTCACCCATCCAGCGTCTTTACTAACAGTCTCCCCACTTGGAGATGGCAGCACTGTCAACATCCTGTTGTGTACAGTTTGGAATTTGTCCAGAGGATGAAGCGGAAGGATGAGGAACAATGAGAGACAAGTCCTAGGTGTTCAGACAGGCACATGTCACTCTAATTTCCAATCAGGAAGACGAATTGACCAAAGGCTAGGGTTGCCCATGGAAACAGTATAGGGCTTGAGGAAATCCCGCTGCTTTGTGGCCAGTTCCCATAAACACAAGTTGAACAATGGAACTCAGGGACAGTAAAATTCACGAAACTGCAGAGTTGAAAATATCCATCACTGAAAAATGTCTTGAGGAAAGTCAGAGAAAAGGACTTGTAAGCAAGGGAGAATGGCAGGAAAGGGATTTGAGGAGGTAGAAAGGACTCACCATTAAGCACAAGAAAAGGAGCTGAACATTGCCAACATTGCAGTTGGCCAAAAAGGGTGTATGCGTTTTTTTCTGTATATATTCAAGAAAAGGGCATACACTTTTTTAGCCAACCAAACAGGTGGGCACTGGAAGTCGATACTACAAGAGATATCACTTCGCATCAGTCAGAAGAGCCATCCTCATAAAGCGTAAACAACAGAAATGCAGGACAGGGCAAGGAGAAGAGGGAGCCCTGTGAGACTTATAGTGGAAATATATATTGCCAACGGCCATTCTGGAGAAGTGTATTGTGTTTACTAAAGCATCTAAAAAATGAGCTACAGAGCATAGGGCACTTGCACTCATGGGCGTATATCTTGGGAAAAACAAAAATCGAGAGGACACAGGCACCCCAATGTTTACCCCCTCTCTGTTTAAAAGATCCTCGACTAAGATATAACTTAAATGTCTCTGGAGAGAAAAAATGGATAGAGATGTGGTACTTAGGTAGAGTGGAATATTATTCAGCCTGGAAATCAATGAAATATGGCCAGTTGTAACAACTCCGGAGGAGTTACGTATGATCATTCTAAGTGACATAATTCAAAAAGAAAAAGACACATATCATAAGATATCACTTAAAGGTGGAATCCAAAATGGCTACACATGAAATAAATTACAAAACAAAAACATAGTCAAATATGTAGAAAACACGCATAAGGCTGCTAAACGGGAAAGGTGGGGAGAGGTGAGGCATCATCCAGGAGGTTGAAATTAGCAAAGATACCATTCCAAATACCAAACTGATAATCAACAAGGCCTACACGGTAGCTAAAAGAACTGCACTCAGCACACTCAAGTCACCGGAAAAGAATATATACGACTGGTAAGAATCTGAAAAAGAATTTACTGATGTCTCTCTGTACGTGAATCAAGTGGATGTACAGCAGCAAGAAACAGAGCTTTGAAAATCAGCTGTAACCAATATAGTAATAAATTGAAAAAAATAAATGACAGAGAGACAGAGAAAACCTCTTACAACTTTTCCTCAGGGCCGGTGATGCAACATGGATTGAACACATCTAGACCCACAGCAGGATGAGACATAAGGCTGGAAACTGTTTGCACTAAGAGAAATGTGAGGTTGGGTGAGGAAATGCACACCCTTTAAAGTAATACTACCTGGTACCCATTCAATGGGTCCCAAATCTGCAGGTTCAAGGGATCTTCCTACAGCTAAAACATGCATGGAAAACCCAGAGGACTGTACACCATGTGATCGGGAGATGTGTCTAAAATGCAGCTCATTTATCCTCTCCTGGTGCTCCTGTTCACCATTCCAGCCACGTTACTTAGAATCTCCCCACTTGGAGAATCAGCACATTTCAACTTCTGTTTCAAACATTTTGCAAATTGTGAGGAGGATGAACGAGAAGAGGGGGAACCAATGAGAGAATAGTTGTAGGGGTTTGGACGGGCACATATCACTCTAATTTCCCATTAAGAATAAGAATTGAAAAAAGGCTCAGCCCGCCTCGCCCGAGCCAAAATAGGGCCTGAAGCAATCCTGCGGGTTTGAGGCCAGCTCACAAAAGAGCAACTTAAAAAATGGAGCTCAGGGTCACTGCAATTCACAAACCTGCAGAGTTATAAATGAAAACTAACGTCCAAAAATATGTTGAGGTAAGGCAAAGAAGAGGATCTGAATGCAAGACAGAATTGCAAGAAACAGATTTCAAGAGATAGATTGGACTCGTCTTTAAAGCACATGAAAAGTGGCAGAATTTCGACAATGATGCAGTTGGCCCAAAAGGGCGTATGCGTTTTTTCCTGATTATATCCAGGAAAAAACGCATGCACACTTTATGGGCAACGAAGCAAGCAAGCAATGCAAATGTGCACACCAAAGAAGTCTCATTACCCACTGGTCAAAAGGGCCATCCTAAAAAATTGTAAAAACCAGAAATGCAGGACAGGCCATGGAGAACAGGGAGCCTTTATACGCTGATGGGCAGTGTGTGAACTGCCGAGAGCCACTCTGGAGAAGTGTATGGTGGTTCCTAAATCATCTAAAAAACAGAGCTACAGAGCATAGGACACTTCCAATCATGGGAGTATATCTAGGGAAGTCTAAAAATCAACAAGACACAAGCACACCACAGTTTAGGGCTACTCTGTTTACAAGAACCTCAACTTCAGTACACCTTAAATATCCCAGGAAAGAGAACAATGGATAAAGAAGATGTGGTACTTATGTACAATGGAATATCTCTTCACCATGAAATCAATGTAATAAGGCTAGTAGAAGGATAAAGAGTGGGTTTAGGTCTGATAATACTACTTGAAATAAGTCAAACAGAAAAAGAAACATATCATAAGATATCACTTATAGAGGGAGGGTAAATATGGCTGCACAAGAAATGAATTACAGAACAGAACAGTGTCTCACATTTAGAAAACACACTTATTTCAGCTTAAGGGGAAAGGAGAGGTGGGGTGATGCATAAAACCAGAGTTTGAAATTAGCACAGATACCGTTCAATAAACCAAATAGATATTAGACAAGATCTACACCTTGCTCAATGAACTGGCCTCAACACACCCTATACACCACAGAGAAATATATCTGAGTAATAAGAATCTTAAAACCCATGTATTGATATATCTCCATAAGGGAATCAAGTGTGTGCAGAGCGGCACAAACACAGCAGTGAAAATGAGCTAAACCCCATTATAGAAATAAATTTTAAAAACAAAACGCAGAAACAATGAAAGAGAGAAAAATTCTTACAAAATTCGCTCAGGGGCTGTGATGCAACCTGGATTGACCACATATAAGCCCACAGCTGGATAAGACATAAGGCTGGACACTTGGGGCTGAGAGGATTGGTGAGCTTTGGTGAGCAACTGCCAAAACTTTAATGCAATACTTCATGCTACTCATTCCAAGGGTCCCAACACTCCAGGTTGAAGGGAATCTTCCTACAGCTAAACCATGCTTGGGAAACCCAGCGACTGGTATACCATATGATTGGGAAAGGTTTCTAAAACGCACCTCATTTTTCCTCTCCTGGGGCTCCGGATCGACATTCCAGCCGCTTTACTAAAATATCCCCACATGGAGAGTCAATGCCTTTAAGTTCTGGTATCGCACAGTCTGCAGTTAGTGTGGAGGATGAATGGGAATAGGGGGAACCAGTGAGAAACTAGGTGTAGCGGTTTCAATGGGCACATGTCACTCTAATTTCATATCAGTAAGAAGAATAAACCAAAGGCACAGCAAGGTGCCCCAGAAGAACAATAGGGCCTGAAGGAATCCTGTGGTTATGAGGCAAGATCACAAAAATAAGAGCTGAAAAATGGAGCTAAGGGCCACTGCAATTCAAAACCTGCAGAGTTATAAAGGCCAACTATTTTCAAAAAATATATTGAGGTAAGGCTATGAAGAGGCATTGAAAGCAAGGCAGAATTGCAGGAAACCGATTTCAGGAGGTAGACTGGAATTGCATTTAAAGCATAGGAAAAGAGGCAGAACGTTGACAATGATGCACGTGGCCAAAAAGGGCGTATGCGTTTTCTCCTGAATATATTCAGGAAAAAA
Source organism: Leucopleurus acutus (assembly GCF_964270905.1). NCBI lineage: Eukaryota > Metazoa > Chordata > Mammalia > Artiodactyla > Delphinidae > Leucopleurus > Leucopleurus acutus. Next base: position 35,151 of record NW_028138832.1, on the reverse strand, counting down.
CGCATACGCACTTTTAGGCCAACCAAGCAAGCTTGTAAAGGAAATCTGCACTATAATGAAGTCTCACTTCCCCCCGGTCAAAAGGGCCATCTGAAAAAAGTGTAAAATCCAGAAAGGCAGGACAGGCCATGGAGAACTGGGAGCCTTGTTATGCTGATGGTCGGGATGAAAATTGCCAACAGCCACTCAGGAGAAGTGTATGGTGTTTCCTGAAACATCGAAAAAACAAAGCAACAGAGCCTAGGGCACTTCCACTTATGGTCCTATAGCTTAGGGAAATTAAAATCAAAAAGACACAGCCTCCCCAAAGTTTGGGACGGCTCTGTTTACAAGAACCTCGTTTATGGTACAAGTTCAATATCGCAGAAAGTGAAAAATGGATAAAGAAGTTGTGGTACTTACGTACAATGCAATATCACTCAGCAATAAAATCTATGTCATCAGGTCCGTAGCAGCATAATGAGTGGATTCAGGTATGATGATTCTAACTGAAATAAGTCACACAGAAAAAGAAACATCATAAGATATCACTAATACACGGAATGTAAACTTGGCTATACAGGAACTGAATTACAAAATAGAACAGGATCACAAATTTAGAAAACCAACTTATGCTTGCTTAAGGGGAAAGGTGAGTTGCGGTGTTGCATAAAACCAGAGATTATAATGAGCACAGATAAAGTTCCTTAAGCCAGATACTGAATAGACAAGAGCTACTCCTTGCTCAACGAAATGGACTCAACACCCCATATTAAATGCCTAAGAACGTACCTGACTAGTAAGTATCTTAAAACCTATGGATTGCTATTTCCCTGAAAGAGAATCAAGCGTCTGTACAGGGGCCTAAATGCAGCAGTGATAGGATTGGAGAGGTTCGGTGAGCAAATGAAGACCCTTTGAAGTCATATTGCATGGTACCCATTCCACGGGTCTCAACTCTCCAGGTTTAAGGGATTCTTCCTTCAGCTAAAACATGCATGCGGAGCCCAGAGTATGATCAACCATGTGATCGGGAGACGTGTTCCAATATGTCTCAGTTCTCGTCCCCTGGTACTCGGGTGCAAAATTCCAGACGCTTTACTAACACTCTCCCGACTTGGAGAGTCAGTGCCTTTAACCTCCTGTTTGGCCCAGTTTGGAATTTCTGCGGAAAATGAACAGGAATAGGGAGAAACAATGAGAGACTAGCTGGACGTGTCTGGACGGGCAAATTTAACTCTCATTTCGCACCAGGAATAGGAATTAACCAAAAGCTCAGCGTCCCGGCCGGAACGAGATTAAGGCCTGAAGCAATCCTGCGGGGTTGTGGCCAGCTCACAAGAAAGCGAGTAGAAGTAAGGAGCTCAGGGGCACTGTAATTCACAAACCTGCAGAGTTATAAATGACAGCTATCGTCCAAAAATATACTGAAGTAAGGCTGACAAGAAGACTTGAAAGCGGGGCAGAATTGCAGGAATCCGATTTCAGGAGGTAGACTGGAATTGCATTTAAAATATAGGAAAAGAGGCAGAATGTGGACAATGATGCACTTGGCCAAAAAGGGCGTATGCGTTTTTTCCTGCATATATTCAGGAAAAAACGCATACGCACTTTTTGGCCAACCAAGCAAGCTTGCAAAGGAAATCTGCACTACAATGAAGTCTCACTTCCTCCCGGTCAAAAGGGCCATCTGAAAAAAGTGTAAAATCCAGAAAGGCAGGACAGGCCATGGAGAACTGGGAGCCTTGTTATGCTGATGGGCGGTATGTTAATTGCCAACAGCCACTTGGGAGAAGTGTATGGTGTTTCCTTAAGCATCTAAAAAACAAAGCAACAGAGCCTAGGGCACTTCCACTTATGGTCCTATAGCTTAGGGAAATTAAAATGAAAAAGACACAGCCACCCCAAAGTTTGGGACGGCTCTGTTTGCAAGAACCTCGTTTACGGTACAAGTTCAATAGCGCAGAAAGTGAAATATGGATAAAGAAGTTGTGGTACTTACGTACAATGCAATATCACTCAGCAATGAAATCTATGTCATCAGGCCCGTAGCAGCATAATGAGTGGATTCAGGTATGATGATTCTAACTGAAATAAGTCACACAGAAAAAGAAACATCATAAGATATCACTAATACACGGAATGTAAACTTGGCTACACAGGAACTGGATTACAAATCAGAACAGGGTCTCAAATTTAGAAAACCAACTTATGCTTGATTAAGCGAAAAGGTGAGTTGGGGTGCTGCATCAAACCAGAGATTGAAATGAGCACAGATAAAGTTCCTTAAGCCAAATATGGAATAGACAAGAGCTACTCCTTGCTCAACGAAATGGACTCAACACCCCATATTAAACGCCTAAGAATGTACCTGACTAGTAAGTATCTTAAAACCTATGGATTGCTATGTCTCTGAAAGAAAATCAAGCGTGTGTACAGGGGCATAAACGCAGCAGTGATAGGATTGGAGAGGTTCGGTGAGCAAATGAAGACCCTTTGAAGTCATATTGCATGGTACCCATTCCACGGGTCTCAACTCTCCTGGTTTAAGGGATTCTTCCTTCAGCTAAAACATGCACGTGGAACCCAGAGTATGATCAACCATGGGATCAGGAGACGTGTTCCAATATGCCTCAGTTCTCGTCCCCTGGTACTCGGGTGCAACATTCCAGACGCTTTACTAACACTCTCCCGACTTGGAGAGTCAGTGCCTTTAACCTCCTGTTTGGCCCAGTTTGCAATTTCTGCGGAAGATGAACAGGAATAGGGAGAGCCAAAGAGAGACTAGCTGGAGGAGTCTAGACGGGCAAATTTAACTCTCATTTCCCACCAGGAAGAGGAATTAACCAAAGGCTCAGCGTGCCGTGCCGGAACCAGATTAGGGCCTGAAGCAATCCTGCGGTGTTGCGGCCAGCTCACAAGAAAGCGAGTTGAAGAAAGGAGCTCAGGGGCACTGTAATTCACAAACCTGCAGAGTTATAAATGACAGCTATCATCCAAAAATATACTGAAGTAAGGCTGCCAAGAGGACTTGAAAGCGGGGCAGAATTGCAGGAAACCGATTTCAGGAGGTAGACTGGAATTGCATTTAAAGCATAGGAAAAGAGGCAGAACGTCCACAATGATGCACTTGGCCAAAAAGGGCGTATGCGTTTTTTCCTGAATATATTCAGGAAAAAACGCATACGCCCTTTTTGGCCAACCAAGCAAGCTTGCAAAGGAAATCTGCACTACAATGAAGTCTCACTTCCCCACGGTCAAAACGGCCACCTCAAAAAAGTGTAAAATCCAGAAAGGCAGGACAGGCCATGGAGAACTGGGAGCCTTGTTATGCTGATGGGCGGTATATTAATTGCCAACACCCACTTGGGAGAAGTGTATGGTGTTTCCTTAAACATCTAAAAAACAAAGCAACAGAGCCTAGGGCACTTCCACTTATGGTCCTATAGCTTAGGGAAATTAAAATGAAAAAGACACAGCCACCCCAAAGTTTGGGACGGCTCTGTTTACAAGAACCTCGTTTACGGTACAAGTTCAATAGCGCAGAAAGTGAAATATGGATAAAGAAGTTGTGGTACTTACGTACAATGCAATATCACTCAGCAATGAAATCTATGTCATCAGGCCCATAGCAGCATAATGAGTGGATTCAGGTATGATGATTCTAACTGAAATAAGTCACACAGAAAAAGAAACATCATAAGATATCACTAATACACGGAATGTAAACTTGGCTACACAGGAACTGGATTACAAATCAGAACAGGGTCTCAAATTTAGAAAACCAACTTATGCTTGCTTAAGCGAAAAGGTGAGTTGGGGTGCTGCATCAAACCAGAGATTGAAATGAGCACAGATAAAGTTCCTTAAGCCAAATATGGAATAGACAAGAACTACTCCTTGCTCAACGAAATGGACTCAACAGCCCATATTAAACGCCTAAGAATGTACCTGACTAGTAAGTATCTTAAAACCTATGGATTGCTATTTCCCTGAAAGAGAATCAAGCGTCTGTACAGGGGCCTAAATGCAGCAGTGATAGGATTGGAGAGGTTCGGTGAGCAAATGAAGACCCTTTGAAGTCATATTGCATGGTACCCATTCCACGGGTCTCAACTCTCCAGGTTTAAGGGATTCTTCCTTCAGCTAAAACATGCATGCGGAGCCCAGAGTATGATCAACCATGTGATCGGTAGACGTGTTCCAATATGTCTCAGTTCTCGTCCCCTGGTACTCGGGTGCAAAATTCCAGACGCTTTACTAACACTCTCCCGACTTGGAGAGTCAGTGCCTTTAACCTCCTGTTTGGCCCAGTTTGGAATTTCTGCGGAAAATGAACAGGAATAGGGAGAAACAATGAGAGACTAGCTGGACGTGTCTGGACGGGCAAATTTAACTCTCATTTCGCACCAGGAATAGGAATTAACCAAAAGCTCAGCGTCCCGGCCGGAACGAGATTAAGGCCTGAAGCAATCCTGCGGGGTTGTGGCCAGCTCACAAGAAAGCGAGTAGAAGTAAGGAGCTCAGGGGCACTGTAATTCACAAACCTGCAGAGTGATAAATGACAGCTATCGTCCAAAAATATACTGAAGTAAGGCTGACAAGAAGACTTGAAAGCGGGGCAGAATTGCAGGAATCCGATTTCAGGAGGTAGACTGGAATTGCATTTAAAATATAGGAAAAGAGGCAGAATGTGGACAATGATGCACTTGGCCAAAAAGGGCGTATGCGTTTTTTCCTGCATATATTCAGGAAAAAACGCATACGCACTTTTTGGCCAACCAAGCAAGCTTGCAAAGGAAATCTGCACTACAATGAAGTCTCACTTCCTCCCGGTCAAAAGGGCCATCTGAAAAAAGTGTAAAATCCAGAAAGGCAGGACAGGCCATGGAGAACTGGGAGCCTTGTTATGCTGATGGGCGGTATGTTAATTGCCAACAGCCACTTGGGAGAAGTGTATGGTGTTTCCTTAAGCATCTAAAAAACAAAGCAACAGAGCCTAGGGCACTTCCACTTATGGTCCTATAGCTTAGGGAAATTAAAATGAAAAAGACACAGCCACCCCAAAGTTTGGGACGGCTCTGTTTGCAAGAACCTCGTTTACGGTACAAGTTCAATAGCGCAGAAAGTGAAATATGGATAAAGAAGTTGTGGTACTTACGTACAATGCAATATCACTCAGCAATGAAATCTATGTCATCAGGCCCGTAGCAGCATAATGAGTGGATTCAGGTATGATGATTCTAACTGAAATAAGTCACACAGAAAAAGAAACATCATAAGATATCACTAATACACGGAATGTAAACTTGGCTACACAGGAACTGGATTACAAATCAGAACAGGGTCTCAAATTTAGAAAACCAACTTATGCTTGATTAAGCGAAAAGGTGAGTTGGGGTGCTGCATCAAACCAGAGATTGAAATGAGCACAGATAAAGTTCCTTAAGCCAAATATGGAATAGACAAGAGCTACTCCTTGCTCAACGAAATGGACTCAACACCCCATATTAAACGCCTAAGAATGTACCTGACTAGTAAGTATCTTAAAACCTATGGATTGCTATGTCTCTGAAAGAAAATCAAGCGTGTGTACAGGGGCATAAACGCAGCAGTGATAGGATTGGAGAGGTTCGGTGAGCAAATGAAGACCCTTTGAAGTCATATTGCATGGTACCCATTCCACGGGTCTCAACTCTCCTGGTTTTAAGGGATTCTTCCTTCAGCTAAAACATGCACGTGGAACCCAGAGTATGATCAACCATGGGATCGGGAGACGTGTTCCAATATGCCTCAGTTCTCGTCCCCTGGTACTCGGGTGCAACATTCCAGACGCTTTACTAACACTCTCCCGACTTGGAGAGTCAGTGCCTTTAACCTCCTGTTTGGCCCAGTTTGCAATTTCTGCGGAAGATGAACAGGAATAGGGAGAGCCAAAGAGAGACTAGCTGGAGGAGTCTAGACGGGCAAATTTAACTCTCATTTCCCACCAGGAAGAGGAATTAACCAAAGGCTCAGCGTGCCGTGCCGGAACCAGATTAGGGCCTGAAGCAATCCTGCGGTGTTGCGGCCAGCTCACAAGAAAGCGAGTTGAAGAAAGGAGCTCAGGGGCAGTGTAATTCACAAACCTGCAGAGTTATAAATGACAGCTATCGTCCAAAAATATACTGAAGTAAGGCTGCCAAGAGGACTTGAAAGCGGGGCAGAATTGCAGGAAACCGATTTCAGGAGGTAGACTGGAATTGCATTTAAAGCATAGGAAAAGAGGCAGAACGTCCACAATGATGCACTTGGCCAAAAAGGGCGTATGCGTTTTTTCCTGAATATATTCAGGAAAAAACGCATACGCCCTTTTTGGCCAACCAAGCAAGCTTGCAAAGGAAATCTGCACTACAATGAAGTCTCACTTCCCCACGGTCAAAACGGCCACCTCAAAAAAGTGTAAAATCCAGAAAGGCAGGACAGGCCATGGAGAACTGGGAGCCTTGTTATGCTGATGGGCGGTATATTAATTGCCAACACCCACTTGGGAGAAGTGTATGGTGTTTCCTTAAACATCTAAAAAACAAAGCAACAGAGCCTAGGGCACTTCCACTTATGGTCCTATAGCTTAGGGAAATTAAAATGAAAAAGACACAGCCACCCCAAAGTTTGGGACGGCTCTGTTTACAAGAACCTCGTTTACGGTACAAGTTCAATAGCGCAGAAAGTGAAATATGGATAAAGAAGTTGTGGTACTTACGTACAATGCAATATCACTCAGCAATGAAATCTATGTCATCAGGCCCATAGCAGCATAATGAGTGGATTCAGGTATGATGATTCTAACTGAAATAAGTCACACAGAAAAAGAAACATCATAAGATATCACTAATACACGGAATGTAAACTTGGCTACACAGGAACTGGATTACAAATCAGAACAGGGTCTCAAATTTAGAAAACCAACTTATGCTTGCTTAAGCGAAAAGGTGAGTTGGGGTGCTGCATCAAACCAGAGATTGAAATGAGCACAGATAAAGTTCCTTAAGCCAAATATGGAATAGACAAGAGCTACTCCTTGCTCAACGAAATGGACTCAACACCCCATATTAAACGCCTAAGAATGTACCTGACTAGTAAGTATCTTAAAACCTATGGATTGCTATGTCTCTGAAAGAAAATCAAGCGTGTGTACAGGGGCATAAACGCAGCAGTGATAGGATTGGAGAGGTTCGGTGAGCAAATGAAGACCCTTTGAAGTCATATTGCATGGTACCCATTCCACGGGTCTCAACTCTCCTGGTTTAAGGGATTCTTCCTTCAGCTAAAACATGCACGTGGAACCCAGAGTATGATCAACCATGGGATCGGGAGACGTGTTCCAATATGCCTCAGTTCTCGTCCCCTGGTACTCGGGTGCAACATTCCAGACGCTTTACTAACACTCTCCCGACTTGGAGAGTCAGTGCCTTTAACCTCCTGTTTGGCCCAGTTTGCAATTTCTGCGGAAGATGAACAGGAATAGGGAGAGCCAAAGAGAGACTAGCTGGAGGAGTCTAGACGGGCAAATTTAACTCTCATTTCCCACCAGGAAGAGGAATTAACCAAAGGCTCAGCGTGCCGTGCCGGAACCAGATTAGGGCCTGAAGCAATCCTGCGGTGTTGCGGCCAGCTCACAAGAAAGCGAGTTGAAGAAAGGAGCTCAGGGGCAGTGTAATTCACAAACCTGCAGAGTTATAAATGACAGCTATCGTCCAAAAATATACTGAAGTAAGGCTGCCAAGAGGACTTGAAAGCGGGGCAGAATTGCAGGAAATCGATTTCAGGAGGTAGACTGGAATTGCATTTAAAGCATAGGAAAAGAGGCAGAACGTCCACAATGATGCACTTGGCCAAAAAGGGCGTATGCGTTTTTTCCTGAATATATTCAGGAAAAAACGCATACGCCCTTTTTGGCCAACCAAGCAAGCTTGCAAAGGAAATCTGCACTACAATGAAGTCTCACTTCCCCACGGTCAAAACGGCCACCTCAAAAGAGTGTAAAATCCAGAAAGGCAGGACAGGCCATGGAGAACTGGGAGCCTTGTTATGCTGATGGGCGGTATATTAATTGCCAACACCCACTTGGGAGAAGTGTATGGTGTTTCCTTAAACATCTAAAAACAAAGCAACAGAGCCTAGGGCACTTCCACTTATGGTCCTATAGATTAGGGAAATTAAAATGAAAAAGACACAGCCACCCCAAAGTTTGGGACGGCTCTGTTTACAAGAACCTCGTTTACGGTACAAGTTCAATAGCGCAGAAAGTGAAATATGGATAAAGAAGTTGTGGTACTTACGTACAATGCAATATCACTCAGCAATGAAATCTATGTCATCAGGCCCATAGCAGCATAATGAGTGGATTCAGGTATGATGATTCTAACTGAAATAAGTCACACAGAAAAAGAAACATCATAAGATATCACTAATACACGGAATGTAAACTTGGCTACACAGGAACTGGATTACAAATCAGAACAGGGTCTCAAATTTAGAAAACCAACTTATGCTTGCTTAAGCGAAAAGGTGAGTTGGGGTGCTGCATCAAACCAGAGATTGAAATGAGCACAGATAAAGTTCCTTAAGCCAAATATGGAATAGACAAGAGCTACTCCTTGCTCAACGAAATGGACTCAACACCCCATATTAAACGCCTAAGAATGTACCTGACTAGTAAGTATCTTAAAACCTATGGATTGCTATGTCTCTGAAAGAAAATCAAGCGTGTGTACAGGGGCATAAACGCAGCAGTGATAGGATTGGAGAGGTTCGGTGAGCAAATGAAGACCCTTTGAAGTCATATTGCATGGTACCCATTCCACGGGTCTCAACTCTCCTGGTTTAAGGGATTCTTCCTTCAGCTAAAACATGCACGTGGAACCCAGAGTATGATCAACCATGGGATCGGGAGACGTGTTCCAATATGCCTCAGTTCTCGTCCCCTGGTACTCGGGTGCAACATTCCAGACGCTTTACTAACACTCTCCCGACTTGGAGAGTCAGTGCCTTTAACCTCCTGTTTGGCCCAGTTTGCAATTTCTGCGGAAGATGAACAGGAATAGGGAGATCCAAAGAGAGACTAGCTGGAGGAGTCTAGACGGGCAAATTTAACTCTCATTTCCCACCAGGAAGAGGAATTAACCAAAGGCTCAGCGTGCCGTGCCGGAACCAGATTAGGGCCTGAAGCAATCCTGCGGTGTTGCGGCCAGCTCACAAGAAAGCGAGTTGAAGAAAGGAGCTCAGGGGCACTGTAATTCACAAACCTGCAGAGTTATAAATGACAGCTATCGTCCAAAAATATACTGAAGTAAGGCTGCCAAGAGGACTTGAAAGCGGGGCAGAATTGCAGGAAACCGATTTCAGGAGGTAGACTGGAATTGCATTTAAAGCATAGGAAAAGAGGCAGAACGTCCACAATGATGCACTTGGCCAAAAAGGGCGTATGCGTTTTTTCCTGAATATATTCAGGAAAAAACGCATACGCCCTTTTTGGCCAACCAAGCAAGCTTGCAAAGGAAATCTGCACTACAATGAAGTCTCACTTCCCCACGGTTAAAAAGGCCATCTGAAAAAAGTGTAAAATCCAGAAAGGCAGGACAGGCCATGGAGAACTGGGAGCCTTGTTATGCTGATGGGCGGTATGTTAATTGCCAACAGCCACTTGGGAGAAGTGTATGGTGTTTCCTTAAACATCTAAAAAACAAAGCAACAGAGCCTAGGGCACTTCCACTTATGGTCCTATAGCTTAGGGAAATTAAAATGAAAAAGACACAGCCACCCCAAAGTTTGGGACGGCTCTGTTTACAAGAACCTCGTTTACGGTACAAGTTCAATAGCGCAGAAAGTGAAATATGGATAAAGAAGTTGTGGTACTTACGTACAATGCAATATCACTCAGCAATGAAATCTATGTCATCAGGCCCGTAGCAGTATAATGAATGGATTCAGGTATGATGATTCTAACTGAAATAAGTCACACAGAAAAAGAAACATCATAAGATATCACTAATACACGGAATGTAAACTTGGCTACACAGGAACTGGATTACAAAACAGAACAGGGTCTCAAATTTAGAAAACCAACTTATGCTTGCTTAAGCGAAAAGGTGAGTTGGGGTGCTGCATCAAACCAGAGATTGAAATGAGCACAGATAAAGTTCCTTAAGCCAAATATGGAATAGACAAGAGCTACTCCTTGCTCAACGAAATGGACTCAACACCCCATATTAAACGCCTAAGAATGTACCTGACTAGTAAGTATCTTAAAACCTATGGATTGCTATGTCTCTGAAAGAAAATCAAGCGTGTGTACAGGGGCATAAACGCAGCAGTGATAGGATTGGAGAGGTTCGGTAAGCAAATGAAGACCCTTTGAAGTCATATTGCATGGTACCCATTCCACGGGTCTCAACTCTCCTGGTTTAAGGGATTCTTCCTTCAGCTAAAACATGCACGTGGAACCCAGAGTATGATCAACCATGGGATCGGGAGACGTGTTCCAATATGCCTCAGTCCTCGTCCCCTGGTACTCGGGTGCAACATTCCAGACGCTTTACTAACACTCTCCCGACTTGGAGAGTCAGTGCCTTTAACCTCCTGTTTGGCCCAGTTTGCAATTTCTGCGGAAGATGAACAGGAATAGGGAGAGCCAAAGAGAGACTAGCTGGAGGAGTCTAGACGGGCAAATTTAACTCTCATTTCCCACCAGGAAGAGGAATTAACCAAAGGCTCAGCGTGCCGTGCCGGAACCAGATTAGGGCCTGAAGCAATCCTGCGGTGTTGCGGCCAGCTCACAAGAAAGCGAGTTGAAGAAAGGAGCTCAGGGGCAGTGTAATTCACAAACCTGCAGAGTTATAAATGACAGCTATCGTCCAAAAATATACTGAAGTAAGGCTGCCAAGAGGACTTGAAAGCGGGGCAGAATTGCAGGAAACCGATTTCAGGAGGTAGACTGGAATTGCATTTAAAGCATAGGAAAAGAGGCAGAACGTCGACAATGATGCATGTGGCCAAAAAGGGCGTATGCGTTTTCTCCTGAATATATTCAGGAAAAAACGCATACGCCCTTTTTGGCCAACCAAGCAAGCTTGTAAAGGAAATCTGCACTACAATGAAGTCTCACTTCCCCCCCGGTCAAAAGGGCCATCTGTAAAAAGTGTAAAATCCAGAAAGGCAGGACAGGCCATGGAGAACTGGGAGCCTTGTTATGCTGATGGTCGGGATGTAAATTGCCAACAGCCACTCAGGAGAAGTGTATGGTGTTTCCTGAAACATCGAAAAAACAAAGCAACAGAGCCTAGGGCACTTCCACTTATGGTCCTATAGCTTAGGGAAATTAAAATCAAAAAGACACAGCCTCCCCAAAGTTTGGGACGGCTCTGTTTACAAGAACCTCGTTTATGGTACAAGTTCAATATCGCAGAAAGTGAAAAATGGATAAAGAAGTTGTGGTACTTACGTACAATGCAATATCACTCAGCAATGAAATCTATGTCATCAGGCCCGTAGCAGCATAATGAGTGGATTCAGGTATGATGATTCTAACTGAAATAAGTCACACAGAAAAAGAAACATCATAAGATATCACTAATACACGGAATGTAAACTTGGCTATACAGGAACTGAATTACAAAATAGAACAGGATCACAAATTTAGAAAACCAACTTATGCTTGCTTAAGGGGAAAGGTGAGTGGCGGTGTTGCATAAAACCAGAGATTATAATGAGCACAGATAAAGTTCCTTAAGCCAGATACTGAATAGACAAGAGCTACTCCTTGCTCAATGAAATGGACTCAACACCCCATATTAAATGCCTAAGAACGTACCTGACTAGTAAGTATCTTAAAACCTATGGATTGCTATTTCCCTGAAAGAGAATCAAGCGTCTGTACAGGGGCCTAAATGCAGCAGTGATAGGATTGGAGAGGTTCGGTGAGCAAATGAAGACCCTTTGAAGTCATATTGCATGGTACCCATTCCACGGGTCTCAACTCTCCAGGTTTAAGGGATTCTTCCTTCAGCTAAAACATGCATGCGGAGCCCAGAGTATGATCAACCATGTGATCGGGAGACGTGTTCCAATATGTCTCAGTTCTCGTCCCCTGGTACTCGGGTGCAACATTCCAGACGCTTTACTAACACTCTCCCGACTTGGAGAGTCAGTGCCTTTAACCTCCTGTTTGGCCCAGTTTGGAATTTCTGCGGAAAATGAACAGGAATAGGGAGAAACAATGAGAGACTAGCTGGACGTGTCTGGACGGGCAAATTTAACTCTCATTTCGCACCAGGAATAGGAATTAACCAAAAGCTCAGCATCCCGGCCGGAACGAGATTAAGGCCTGAAGCAATCCTGCGGGGTTGTGGCCAGCTCACAAGAAAGCGAGTAGAAGTAAGGAGCTCAGGGGCACTGTAATTCACAAACCTGCAGAGTTATAAATAACAGCTATCGTCCAAAAATATACTGAAGTAAGGCTGACAAGAAGACTTGAAAGCGGGGCAGAATTGCAGGAATCCGATTTCAGGAGGTAGACTGGAATTGCATTTAAAATATAGGAAAAGAGGCAGAATGTGGACAATGATGCACTTGGCCAAAAAGGGCGTATGCGTTTTTTCCTGCATATATTCAGGAAAAAACGCATACGCACTTTTTGGCCAACCAAGCAAGCTTGCAAAGGAAATCTGCACTACAATGAAGTCTCACTTCCTCCCGGTCAAAAGGGCCATCTGAAAAAAGTGTAAAATCCAGAAAGGCAGGACAGGCCATGGAGAACTGGGAGCCTTGTTATGCTGATGGGCGGGATGTAAATTGCCAACAGCCACTCGGGAGAAGTGTATGGTGTTTTCTGAAACATCTAAAAAACAACGCAAGTGAGCCTAGGGCACTTCCACTTATGGTGCTGTAGCTTAGGGAAAGTAAAATCAAAAAGACACAGCCACCCCAAAGTTTGGGATGGCTCTGTTTACAAGAACCTCATTTACGGTACAAGTTCAATAGCGCAGAAAGTGAAATATGGATAAAGAAGTTGTGGTACTTACGTACAATGCAATATCACTCAGCAATGAAATCTATGTCATCAGGCCCATAGCAGCATAATGAGTGGATTCAGGTATGATGATTCTAACTGAAATAAGTCACACAGAAAAAGAAACATCATAAGATATCACTAATACACGGAATGTGAACTTGGCTACACATGAACTGAATTATAAAACAGAACAGGGTCTCAAGTTTAGAAAAGCAACTTATGCTTTTTTAAGGGGGAAGGTGATTTGGGGTGCTGCATAAAACCAGAGTTTGACATTAGCACAGATAATGTTCCATAAGCCAAATGTGTAATAGACAAGACCTACCCTTTGCTCAACAAAATGGACTCAACAATGAGGTATCACCTCACACCTGTTATAATGGGCATCATCTGAAAATCTACAAACAATAAATGCTGGAAAGGGTGTGGAGAAAAGGAACCCTCTTCCACTATTGTTGGGAATATAAATTGTTACATTCACTATGGAGAACAATATGGAGTTTTTTAAGAAACTAACAATAGAATTACCATATGATACAGCAATCCCAGTACTGGACATATACCCAGACAAAACCATAAATCAAAAAGAGACATTCACCGCAATGTTCATTGCATCACTATTTACAATATCGAGGTAATGGAAGCAACCTAAATGCCCACAGACAGACGAATGCATAAAGCTGTGGTACGTATATAAAATGGAATATTACTAAGCCATGAAAAGGAATGAAATTGGGTCATTTGTAGAGACGTCGATGGATCTAGAGACTGTCATACAGAGTGAAGTAAGTCAGAAAGAGAAAAACAAATCTTGTATATTCATGCATATATGTGGAACCTAGAAAAACCGTACAGATTAACCATTTTGCAAGGCATAAATAGAGCAACAGATGTAGACAACAAATGTATGGACAACAAGGGGGGAAAGCTGTTGGGGGGATGGTGGTGGGAGGAGTTGAGAGACTGGGATTGGCATGTATACATTTATATGTATAAAATAGATAACCAATAAGAACCTGCTGTATAAAAATATAAAGTAAAATTCAAAATTGAAAAGAAATAAAATTTAAAAAATAAAACAGAAAAAACAATTATTCCCTTCACATACATGTATTTATATGAATAAATTATTTCCATGCTTCTATCTGTAAATACAAAAAAGAGGAATAAAATCTACCTTGAACCAAAAACGAAAAAGAGAAAAAAAACACAGAACCCACCAGTTCCACAGAGGAAAACCGTATCAGGGCACTTGCTCCAGTTGTAAACAATTCTGAAGTTGGTCAGTGGTGGGGAATCGTCTCCCAGTCAGCCAGCAGCCCCCACGCAACAAGCGTCCTCATTGCAAAGCTGGGGCACCGTGCCGAGGCATCTGTGAGTAAACGTGAGCTGAGCCCCAGGCCAGTTGCTGCTGAACTATTCCCACCCGTCCCAGGTAAAACACCTGAATATATACAAGGACTTGAAAGCCTAGAGGAAGGGCCATAGAGCCACACGAGTGACAACATGCCGGCCGACTTGGTGCCTGCAGGCCAGCCAGGATGGTCCTGGCCCTGGGTGCTCTTCTGGAAGATTTCCATTTCCCTGCCTGAGATACCCGTCCTGTCCCTGCCCCCACTGCTTTTTTCCTTCCTCACCTCTGCCCAGGGAGAAATTCCAGCAGCAGGTATGGGTGACACATCCTCTTCTTTAGCAGGTGGCAGCCTGGCAACTGCTGCAGAAAGTCCAGCAGAGCCCCACTCACACTGGGCCACCCACAAAGCCGTGGCCTCTCACTCCCTCCCACCAGCCCAGCCCCGAGACTGCTGACAGGGCAGAGAAAATGGCGTCAGGCACGGCTGCAGGGGCTCTTGCTGCCTGGAGTGGTATTTATATTGATCTCAACCCAGGCACACCTGGGGAGGGCTGGCCAGCACGGTAAGGCTGCCCAGCTCAACCAATCATCACCCCTCAGGGGCTCACAGTTGCAGAAAATGGAACTTGCTGAACCGGCCAGGTCCAAGGAACAGGTGTGGGCTCCTGAGAGTCAGGATAGACAAGGGGCTGCAGCTTTGGCTTGTTTTCTAATCATTTTATCTGGCCCATGAGTGGGAGACAACTTCAAGAAAACCCTCTCCTAATGAGAGGAACCCAGGAGTCAGGGAGAGGAGGGGTGGGTGGTGGTTGGAGACAGAGGCCTGGTGCCCCGGGTGCAGTGGAAGTCTCTGGAAGACCAGGTGGAGGGAGGCCGCACAGAGTGATGCCCAGGGTCACAGACCTGTCGCAGCTGCTGTTTGTTAGTTCAAGTCCTGCTCTGAGGTGCTCTGTGTCAGCTCTGAGCGACAGGTGAGCTGGGGGTGCTCTGCAATGAGGGCTATGTGCACGGTTCCTGTGTGCCCAGCCCTGCCACAGTACCTGCAAGGGTAGCTCTGTATCCTGGGAGGGGCCTGACCACGAGAGCCCCGTGGGCTTGGGTGGGGGTGGGGTACCTGCCCAGGTGAGCTCCATATTCTGGGATTGGTGTGACCACGAGAGCCCCATGGGCTGCTGGGGACCTGGTAAAGGATGTCAGGACAGTCAGTGAAGCCACCGAGGATATACCTCCAGTTGCTCCTAATTCCTACACCCTGCTGGTCATTCTACCAACCACCAGGACATGGTATTCTGTATTAGTCTTCAATGATGCCTTCTTTTGTATTCCATTAGTCCCAGAGTCACAAGAAATTTTGGCTTGTGAGTGGCAGGACTCAACATACAACTAAAACAATACTTCCGGGCCGTCTTGCCCCAAGGGTGCAAAAATTCCCACACCATTTTTGGGGAAACCTTAGCTAAAGACCTAAAAGTTCTACCTCTGGAAAAGGAAACCCTCCTTCAATAGGCAGACGACATTCTGATCGCCAGCCCTACTAAGGAGGCCTCTGAACTACCAAGCCAATAAAGGATAGAAGTTGTCCAAGAAAAAGCTCAAATATCACAGACTGTGGTGACCTGCCTGGGCTCCATTCTCACAGAAGGTCGGAGAAGCCCATCCCAGGAAAGGGAAGAAACCATTTTCGGCCTTACTCCTTTCTAAAACTAGAAGACAGCTTAGGGGTTCCTGGGGAGGCCAGGGTTTGCTGCTTCTGGATCCCTAACTGCAGTCTACTAGCTGGGCCATTATATGAAACACTGAAAGGAAAAGATGATGATCCTTTTGAATAGAATCCAGAAGTGGCCTTTCAAGAATGGAAAGAGCAGTCAATTCAGACCCTTGCCCTGGAACTCCCTAATTTAGCTAAACCCTTTGACCTTTACATTCCTGGTGAAAGGTGAATCGCCATTGGAGAATTAGTGCAAAAACTGGGACCACTTGAAATGGAACAATGCAAGAATGCCATCCAGGTAGGATAAACTACGGTCACCAAGGGGCTTGGCCCACTGCCGCATCTGGCCAAGATACTGGCGGTATCTAAAAACCTGGAAATCAGCAGCCCAAAAGGCCACCTCCCTCCTAAGGGAAAAGGACCCCACGTGGTGATCCTAACCACCAACCATGCCCTGAAGTTGCAGGGTTTGCTCCGTGGGCACACCAACTTCGAGTGAGGAGGCCCTCCAACTCCAACATCCAGAGAGATAACCGGGGGCAACAGGACACCATGACGACTCGTGTGAACATCACTTGACCTGGAGTTTCTCTCATAAAACAACAAGAGTGTGTCCCAAAAGAGTAGACTACTGCTTGCAGGACTTACTGCACCCAGAGGGGAGCTAATAATCTTGGCGGGGGAACCGTATGTCACACTGTCACCATAGAAAAGCCTACAGACACCGTGATGATGGTGGCCAATAAGACTGGCTGGACTCCTGTTTACTTCAAAAGGCTGTTGACTCAGTGGCCATCATGGTCCTTGATCACCACTGACCCTGGACTGTCTGGGAGTTGAGCGGGCAGGGCTCTGACACCTGGTGCTGTTTGTACGTTAATTCAGGGGCCTAATTGAAGACAGCGCAGACTACTGGTCAGAGCATCTAGGCTGGCAGAAACGGTCAGCCTAAGGTGGCCGAACAAATGTGGGGCGGGGTGAAACCGGCCCCCACAGCGTCTCTGCACATCTCTTTCCTGGACCCTTAAAGGTCATTAGAATCTATAACGCTTCCAATGCTGGTGCTCAGGTGGACGAGCAGGGAGGCAGGGGGCCTGGGGACAATCAACGTCACCTGGAGGCTGCTGGGGAGAAGCTCTGACCCTCGCCCCTTGGTATGAGGGCTCCCAACTCAGCACTCAGCAGTTACAGAAGAAGGGTCTGCACCCTCAGCACTCCAAGAATGAGGAACGGGACAAAAGGCAGAGGAGGGGTTTGTCCCCAGCAAAGCCCATTAAAAATCCCTGGGAGATAAAAATAGAATCTGGGCAATAAAGTCAAGTCTAACCTTTTTTATCCTTTGTGCTTTGTCTAATTTCATGTGCTCCTAGGGTCCCGCATGCAGAGGTTCCACACCCGGCACTTCAGACCAGATTTCCTAGTGCAGAATGGCTGGGTCGACACCTCAGCTCCTGGGGCCCAGTGCAGACTCCGCGATATAGAGCCTGAGCTGCAGCCAACCCGGCCCTCGAGAGCTCCGCCCCCTCCCTCCCACTGACTCTGACAGGATCTCTACACAGCAGCCCAGCCCACAGCCCACGGGGTAGTGCATGCTCTCACCTCTCCATTCTCTGATCAAAATATAAAGTTTCCTTTGCTTGTGAACCAAACTCAGTCTCGATCTGTTGGCCCCAATGACACTGCGCAGGGGGACACTTGTTGGGGTCCACTCTGGAGGATCAGTAACAGAAATTGAGACTATTGTAACCTCAATGAACAGATGTGTGAGCCAAACTGTAGTTAACATAGAACAGTGTATAAGGCTCGGGTAAAATAAGATGTTTCTAACGCTTCCATTGGATATTTCCATCACTTTATTATAAGCAAGTTCAGTGAAAAGGTTTGTCTTATTTGTCAGGTCAATATTAGAGAAACGAAGTGATTTCTTTCCAAAGATGTACATCTAATAATCTTGGTTAAAGCTTCAATCTTGTTTTAAATGCTTTTCCATTGAAAATGATACCTCTCTTTCAGCTCTCCCATTTCTGAGAAGTATAAAATCTTATAATTTATTATTACCAAAGGGGAAAGGTGGGAGGAGGGATAAACTAACAGTTTGGGATTAACACATACACACTGCTATGTATAAAATAGATCATCAACAAGGAACTACTGTATAGCACAGGGAACTACACTCAACATTTTGCAATAACCTATAAGGGGAAATAATCTGAAAAAGAATAGATATTTTTATTGACATCATCTATCAATGACAGTTAAAGTGTAACCTAAGGGAAGCTGGTGGTGAGTGCTTCTGACCCTGAAGACTTCAATCATCTAAAGTTTGGACTCTGCCTACTTCCCAAGGCCCTTAATGAACATATGTGTAGCCGTAGCTTAAAAAATTCCCCAGTTTGGGTTTCGGGGAGACACTGATTTTGAAAAAGCCCTGGTGTTCTCCTTACATGAATGGGACTCTTCCTACTGCTAAAACATGTCTGTCACACCCAGAGGATGGTATACCGTCTGATCGGGAAGAGTTTGGAAAAGGCATCTCATCACCTCATCTCCTGGTGCTCGGGTTCGCCCCTCCAGCGTCTTTACTAACAGTCTCCCAACTTGGAGATGGCAGCACTGTCAACATCCTGTTGCGTACAGTTTGGAATTTTCCAGAGGATGAAGCGGAAGGATGAGGAACAATGAGAGACAAGTCCTAGGTGTTCAGACAGGCACATGTCACTCTAATTTCCAATCAGGAAGACGAATTGACCAAAGGCTAGGGTTGCCCATGGAAACAGTATAGGGCTTGAGGAAATCCCACTGCTTTGTGGCCAGTTCCCATAAACACAAGTTGAACAATGGAACTCAGGGGCAGTAAAATTCATGAACTGCAGAGTTGAAAATATCTATCACTGAAAAATGTCTTGAGGAAAGTCAGAGAAAAGGACTTGTAAGCAAGGGAGAATGGCAGGAAAGGGATTTGAGGAGGTAGAAAGGACTCACCATTAAGCACAAGAAAAGGGGCTGAACATTGCCAACATTGCAGTTGGCCAAAAAGGGTGTATGCGTTTTTTTCTGTATATATTCAAGAAAAGGGCATACACTTTTTTAGCCAACCAAACAGGTGGGCACTGGAAATCAATACTACAAAAGATATCACTTCAGATCAGTCAGAAGAGCCATCCTCATAAAGCGTAAACAACAGAAATGCAGGACAGGGCAAGGAGAAGAGGGAGCCCTGTGAGACTTATAGTGGAAATGTATATTGCCAACGGCCATTCTGGAGAAGTGTATTGTGTTTACTAAAGCATCTAAAAAATGAGCTACAGAGCATAGGGCACTTGCACGCATGGGCGTATATCTTGGGAAAAACAAAAATCGAGAGGACACAGGCACCCCAATATTTACCGCCTCTCTGTTTAAAAGATCCTCGACTAGGATATAACTTAAATGTCTCTGGAGGGAAAACATGGATAGAGATGTGGTACTTATGTAGAGTGGAATATTACTCAGCCTGGAAATCAATGAAATATGGCCAGTTGTAACAACTCCAGAGGAGTTACGTATGATCATTCTAAGTGACATAATTCAAAAAGAAAAAGACACATATCATAAGATATCACTTAAAGGTGGAATCCAAAATAGCTACACATGAAATAACTTACAAAACAAAAACATAGTCAAATATGTAGAAAACACGCATAAGGCTGCTAAACGGGAAAGGTGGGGAGGGGTGAGGCATCATCCAGGAGGTTGAAATTAGCAAAGATACCATTCCAAATACCAAACTGATAATCAACAAGGCCTACACGGTAGCTAAAAGAACTGCACTCAGCACACTCAAGTCACCGGAAAAGAATATATACGACTGGTAAGAATCTGAAAAAGAATTTACTGATGTCTCTCTGTACGTGAATCAAGTGGATGTACAGCAGCAAGAAACAGAGCTTTGAAAATCAGCTGTAACCAATATAGTAATAAATTGAAAAAAATAAACGACAGAGAGACAGAGAAAACCTCTTACAACTTTTCCTCAGGGCCGGTGATGCAACATGGATTGAACACATCTAGACCCACAGCAGGATGAGACATAAGGCTGGAAACTGTTTGCACTAAGAGAAATGTGAGGTTGGGTGAGGAAATGCACACCCTTTAAAGTAATACTACCTGGTACCCATTCAATGGGTCCCAAATCTGCAGGTTCAAGGGATCTTCCTACAGCTAAAACATGCATGGAAAACCCAGAGGACTGTACACCATGTGATCGGGAGATGTGTCTAAAATGCAGCTCATTTATCCTCTCCTGGTGCTCCTGTTCACCATTCCAGCCACGTTACTTAGAATCTCCCCACTTGGAGAATCAGCACATTTCAACTTCTGTTTCAAACATTTTGCAAATTGTGAGGAGGATGAACGGGAAGAGGGGGAACCAATGAGAGAATAGTTGTAGGGGTTTGGACGGGCACATATCACTCTAATTTCCCATTAAGAATAAGAATTGAAAAAAGGCTCAGCCCGCCTCGCCCGAGCCAAAATAGGGCCTGAAGCAATCCTGCGGGTTTGAGGCCAGCTCACAAAAGAGCAACTTAAAAAATGGAGCTCAGGGTCACTGCAATTCACAAACCTGCAGAGTTATAAATGAAAACTAACGTCCAAAAATATGTTGAGGTAAGGCAAAGAAGAGGATCTGAATGCAAGACAGAATTGCAAGAAACAGATTTCAAGAGATAGATTGGACTCGTCTTTAAAGCACATGAAAAGCGACAGAATTTCGACAATGATGCAGTTGGCCCAAAAGGGCGTATGCGTTTTTTCCTGATTATATCCAGGAAAAAACGCATGCACACTTTATGGGCAACGAAGCAAGCAAGCAATGCAAATGTGCACAACAAAGAAGTCTCATTACCCACTGGTCAAAAGGGCCATCCTAAAAAATTGTAAAAACCAAAAATGCAGGACAGGCCATGGAGAACAGGGAGCCTTTATACGCTGATGGGCAGTGTGTGAACTGCCGAGAGCCACTCTGGAGAAGTGTATGGTGGTTCCTAAATCATCTAAAAAACAGAGCTACAGAGCATAGGACACTTCCAATCATGGGAGTATATCTAGGGAAGTCTAAAAATCAACAAGACACAAGCACACCACAGTTTAGGGCTACTCTGTTTACAAGAACCTCAACTTCAGTACACCTTAAATATCCCAGGAAAGAGAACAATGGATAAAGAAGATGTGGTACTTATGTACAATGGAATATCTCTTCACCATGAAATCAATGTAATAAGGCTAGTAGAAGGATAAAGAGTGGGTTTAGGTCCGATAATACTACTTGAAATAAGTCAAACAGAAAAAGAAACATATCATAAGATATCACTTATAGAGGGAGGGTAAATATGGCTGCACAAGAAATGAATTACAGAACAGAACAGTGTCTCACATTTAGAAAACACACTTATTTCAGCTTAAGGGGAAAGGAGAGGTGGGGTGATGCATAAAACCAGAGTTTGAAATTAGCACAGATACCGTTCAATAAACCAAATAGATATTAGACAAGATCTACACCTTGCTCAATGAACTGGCCTCAACACACCCTATACACCACAGAGAAATATATCTGAGTAATAAGAATCTTAAAACCCATGTATTGATATATCTCCATAAGGGAATCAAGTGTGTGCAGAGCGGCACAAACACAGCAGTGAAAATGAGCTAAACCCCATTATAGAAATAAATTTTAAAAACAAAACGCAGAAACAATGAAAGAGAGAAAAATTCTTACAAAATTCGCTCAGGGGCTGTGATGCAACCTGGATTGACCACATATAAACCCACAGCTGGATAAGACATAAGGCTGGACACTTGGGGCTGAGAGGATTGGTGAGCTTTGGTGAGCAACTGCCAAAACTTTAATGCAATACTTCATGCTACTCATTCCAAGGGTCCCAACACTCCAGGTTGAAGGGAATCTTCCTACAGCTAAACCATGCTTGGGAAACCCAGCGACTGGTATACCATATGATTGGGAAAGGTTTCTAAAACGCACCTCATTTTTCCTCTCCTGGGGCTCCGGATCGACATTCCAGCCGCTTTACTAAAATATCCCCACATGGAGAGTCAATGCCTTTAAGTTCTGGTATCGCACAGTCTGCAGTTAGTGTGGAGGATGAATGGGAATAGGGGGAACCAGTGAGAAACTAGCTGTAGCGGTTTCAATGGGCACATGTCACTCTAATTTCATATCAGTAAGAAGAATAAACCAAAGGCACAGCAAGGTGCCCCAGAAGAACAATAGGGCCTGAAGGAATCCTGCGGTTATGAGGCAAGATCACAAAAATAAGAGCTGAAAAATGGAGCTAAGGGCCACTGCAATTCAAAACCTGCAGAGTTATAAAGGCCAACTATTTTCAAAAAATATATTGAGGTAAGGCTATGAAGAGGCATTGAAAGCAAGGCAGAATTGCAGGAAACCGATTTCAGGAGGTAGACTGAAATTGCATTTAAAGCATAGGAAAAGAGGCAGAACGTCGACAATGATGCACGTGGCCAAAAAGGGCGTATGCGTTTTCTCCTGAATATATTCAGGAAAAAACGCATACGCCCTTTTTGGCCAACCAAGCAAGCTTGTAAAGGAAATCTGCACTACAATGAAGTCTCACTTCCCCCCCGGTCAAAAGGGCCATCTGAAAAAAGTGTAAAATCCAGAAAGGCAGGACAGGCCATGGAGAACTGGGAGCCTTGTTATGCTGATGGTCGGGATGAAAATTGCCAACAGCCACTCAGGAGAAGTGTATGGTGTTTCCTGAAACATCGAAAAAACAAAGCAACAGAGCCTAGGGCACTTCCACTTATGGTCCTATAGCTTAGGGAAATTAAAATCAAAAAGACACAGCCTCCCCAAAGTTTGGGACGGCTCTGTTTACAAGAACCTCGTTTATGGTACAAGTTCAATATCGCAGAAAGTGAAAAATGGATAAAGAAGTTGTGGTACTTACGTACAATGCAATATCACTCAGCAATGAAATCTATGTCATCAGGCCCGTAGCAGCATAATGAGTGGATTCAGGTATGATGATTCTAACTGAAATAAGTCACACAGAAAAAGAAACATCATAAGATATCACTAATACACGGAATGTAAACTTGGCTATACAGGAACTGAATTACAAAATAGAACAGGATCACAAATTTAGAAAACCAACTTATGCTTGCTTAAGGGGAAAGGTGAGTTGTGGTGTTGCATAAAACCAGAGATTATAATGAGCACAGATAAAGTTCCTTAAGCCAGATACTGAATAGACAAGAGCTACTCCTTGCTCAACGAAATGGACTCAACACCCCATATTAAATGCCTAAGAACGTACCTGACTAGTAAGTATCTTAAAACCTATGGATTGCTATTTCCCTGAAAGAGAATCAAGCGTCTGTACAGGGGCCTAAATGCAGCAGTGATAGGATTGGAGAGGTTCGGTGAGCAAATGAAGACCCTTTGAAGTCATATTGCATGGTACCCATTCCACGGGTCTCAACTCTCCAGGTTTAAGGGATTCTTCCTTCAGCTAAAACATGCATGCGGAGCCCAGAGTATGATCAACCATGTGATCGGGAGACGTGTTCCAATATGTCTCAGTTCTCGTCCCCTGGTACTCGGGTGCAACATTCCAGACGCTTTACTAACACTCTCCCGACTTGGAGAGTCAGTGCCTTTAACCTCCTGTTTGGCCCAGTTTGGAATTTCTGCGGAAAATGAACAGGAATAGGGAGAAACAATGAGAGACTAGCTGGACGTGTCTGGACGGGCAAATTTAACTCTCATTTCGCACCAGGAATAGGAATTAACCAAAAGCTCAGCGTCCCGGCCGGAACGAGATTAAGGCCTGAAGCAATCCTGCGGGGTTGTGGCCAGCTCACAAGAAAGCGAGTAGAAGTAAGGAGCTCAGGGGCACTGTAATTCACAAACCTGCAGAGTTATAAATGACAGCTATCGTCCAAAAATATACTGAAGTAAGGCTGACAAGAAGACTTGAAAGCGGGGCAGAATTGCAGGAATCCGATTTCAGGAGGTAGACTGGAATTGCATTTAAAATATAGGAAAAGAGGCAGAATGTGGACAATGATGCACTTGGCCAAAAAGGGCGTATGCGTTTTTTCCTGCATATATTCAGGAAAAAACGCATACGCACTTTTTGGCCAACCAAGCAAGCTTGCAAAGGAAATCTGCACTACAATGAAGTCTCACTTCCTCCCGGTCAAAAGGGCCATCTGAAAAAAGTGTAAAATCCAGAAAGGCAGGACAGGCCATGGAGAACTGGGAGCCTTGTTATGCTGATGGGCGGGATGTAAATTGCCAACAGCCACTGGGGAGAAGTGTATGGTGTTTTCTGAAACATCTAAAAAACAACGCAAGTGAGCCTAGGGCACTTCCACTTATGGTGCTGTAGCTTAGGGAAAGTAAA
This sequence comes from Leucopleurus acutus, assembly GCF_964270905.1. Taxonomy (NCBI): domain Eukaryota; kingdom Metazoa; phylum Chordata; class Mammalia; order Artiodactyla; family Delphinidae; genus Leucopleurus; species Leucopleurus acutus. The sequence continues at coordinate 10,627 of NW_028138832.1, read as the reverse complement.
ATCAAAAAGACACAGCCACCCCAAAGTTTGGGATGGCTCTGTTTACAAGAACCTCATTTACGGTACAAGTTCAATAGCGCAGAAAGTGAAATATGGATAAAGAAGTTGTGGTACTTACGTACAATGCAATATCACTCAGCAATGAAATCTATGTCATCAGGCCCGTAGCAGCATAATGAGTGGATTCAGGTATGATGATTCTAACTGAAATAAGTCACACAGAAAATGAAACATCATAAGATATCACTAATACACGGAATGTGAACTTGGCTACACATGAACTGAATTATAAAACAGAACAGGGTCTCAAGTTTAGAAAAGCAACTTATGCTTTTTTAAGGGGGAAGGTGATTTGGGGTGCTGCATAAAACCAGAGTTTGACATTAGCACAGATACTGTTCCATAAGCCAAATGTGTAATAGACAAGACCTACCCTTTGCTCAACAAAATGGACTCAACAATGAGGTATCACCTCACACCTGTTAGAATGGGCATCATCTGAAAATCTACAAACAATAAATGCTGGAAAGGGTGTGGAGAAAAGGAACCCTCTTCCACTATTGTTGGGAATATAAATTGTTACATTCACTATGGAGAACAATATGGAGTTTCTTAAGAAACTAACAATAGAATTACCATATGATACAGCAATCCCAGTACTGGACATATACCCAGACAAAACCATAAATCAAAAAGAGACATTCACCGCAATGTTCATTGCATCACTATTTACAATATCGAGGTAATGGAAGCAACCTAAATGCCCACAGACAGACGAATGCATAAAGCTGTGGTACGTATATAAAATGGAATATTACTAAGCCATGAAAAGGAATGAAATTGGGTCATTTGTAGAGACGTCGATGGATCTAGAGACTGTCATACAGAGTGAAGTAAGTCAGAAAGAGAAAAACAAATCTTGTATATTCATGCATATATGTGGAACCTAGAAAAACCGTACAGATTAACCATTTTGCAAGGCATAAATAGAGCAACAGATGTAGACAACAAATGTATGGACAACAAGGGGGGAAAGCTGTTGGGGGGATGGTGGTGGGAGGAGTTGAGAGACTGGGATTGGCATGTATACATTTATATGTATAAAATAGATAACCAATAAGAACCTGCTGTATAAAAATATAAAATAAAATTCAAAATTGAAAAGAAATAAAATTTAAAAATAAAACAGAAAAAACAATTATTCCCTTCACATACATGTATTTATATGAATAAATTATTTCCATGCTTATATCTGTAAATACAAAAAAGAGGAATAAAATCTACCTTGAACCAAAAACGAAAAAGAGAAAAAAAACACAGAACCCACCAGTTCCACAGAGGAAAACCGTATCAGGGCACTTGCTCCAGTTGTAAACAATTCTGAAGTTGGTCAGTGGTGGGGAATCGTCTCCCAGTCAGCCAGCAGCCCCCACGCAACAAGCGTCCTCATTGCAAAGCTGGGGCACCGTGCCGAGGCATCTGTGAGTAAACGTGAGCTGAGCCCCAGGCCAGTTGCTGCTGAACTATTCCCACCCGTCCCAGGTAAAACACCTGAATATATACAAGGACTTGAAAGCCTAGAGGAAGGGCCATAGAGCCACACGAGTGACAGCATGCCGGCCGACTTGGTGCCTGCAGGCCAGCCAGGATGGTCCTGGCCCTGGGTGCTCTTCTGGAAGATTTCCATTTCCCTGCCTGAGATACCCGTCCTGTCCCTGCCCCCACTGCTTTTTTCCTTCCTCACCTCTGCCCAGGGAGAAATTCCAGCAGCAGGTATGGGTGACACATCCTCTTCTTTAGCAGGTGGCAGCCTGGCACCTGCTGCAGAAAGTCCAGCAGAGCCCCACTCACACTGGGCCACCCACAAAGCCGTGGCCTCTCACTCCCTCCCACCAGCCCAGCCCCGAGACTGCTGACAGGGCAGAGAAAATGGCATCAGGCATGGCTGCAGGGGCTCTTGCTGCCTGGAGTGGTATTTATATTGATCTCAACCCAGGCACACCTGGGGAGGGCTGGCCGGCACGGTAAGGCTGCCCAGCTCAGCCAATCATCACCCCTCAGGGGCTCACAGTTGCAGAAAATGGAACTTGCTGAACCGGCCAGGTCCAAGGAACAGGTGTGGGCTCCTGAGAGTCAGGATAGACAAGGGGCTGCAGCTTTGGCTTGTTTTCTAATCATTTTATCTGGCCCATGAGTGGGAGACAACTTCAAGAAAACCCTCTCCTAATGAGAGGAACCCAGGAGTCAGGGAGAGGAGGGGTGGGTGGTGGTTGGAGACAGAGGCCTGGTGCCCCGGGTGCAGTGGAAGTCTCTGGAAGACCAGGTGGAGGGAGGCCGCACAGAGTGATGCCCAGGGTCACAGACCTGTCGCAGCTGCTGTTTGTTAGTTCAAGTCCTGCTCTGAGGTGCTCTGTGTCAGCTCTGAGCGACAGGTGAGCTGGGGGTGCTCTGCAATGAGGGCTATGTGCACGGTTCCTGTGTGCCCAGCCCTGCCACGGTACCTGCAAGGGTAGCTCTGTATCCTGGGAGGGGCCTGACCACGAGAGCCCCGTGGGCTTGGGTGGGGGTGGGGTACCTGCCCAGGTGAGCTCCATATTCTGGGATTGGTCTGACCACGAGAGCCCCATGGGCTGCTGGGGACCTGGTAAAAGATGTCAGGACAGTCAGTGAAGCCACCGAGGATATACCTCCAGTTGCTCCTAATTCCTACACCCTGCTGGTCATTCTACCAACCACCAGGACATGGTATTCTGTATTAGTCTTCAATGATGCCTTCTTTTGTATTCCATTAGTCCCAGAGTCACAAGAAATTTTGGCTTGTGAGTGGCAGGACTCAACATACAACTAAAACAATACTTCCGGGCCGTCTTGCCCCAAGGGTGCAAAAATTCCCACACCATCTTTGGGGAAACCTTAGCTAAAGACCTAAAAGTTCTACCTCTGGAAAAGGAAACCCTCCTTCAGTACGCAGACGACATTCTGATCGCCAGCCCTACTAAGGAGGCCTCTGAACTACCAAGCCAATAAAGGATAGAAGTTGTCCAAGAAAAAGCTCAAATATCACAGACTGCGGTGACCTGCCTGGGCTTCATTCTCACAGAAGGTCGGAGAAGCCCATCCCAGGAAAGGGAAGAAACCATTTTCGGCCTTACTCCTTTCTAAAACTAGAAGACAGCTTAGGGGTTCCTGGGGAGGCCAGGGTTTGCTGCTTCTGGATCCCTAACTGCAGTCTACTAGCTGGGCCATTATATGAAACACTGAAAGGAAAAGATGATGATCCTTTTGAATAGAATCCAGAAGTGGCCTTTCAAGAATGGAAAGAGCAGTCAATTCAGACCCTTGCCCTGGAACTCCCTAATTTAGCTAAACCCTTTGACCTTTACATTCCTGGTGAAAGGTGAATCGCCATTGGAGAATTAGTGCAAAAACTGGGACCACTTGAAATGGAACAATGCAAGAATGCCATCCAGGTAGGATAAACTACGGTCACCAAGGGGCTTGGCCCACTGCCGCATCTGGCCAAGATACTGGCGGTATCTAAAAACCTGGAAATCAGCAGCCCAAAAGGCCACCTCCCTCCTAAGGGAAAAGGACCCCACGTGGTGATCCTAACCACCAACCATGCCCTGAAGTTGCAGGGTTTGCTCCGTGGGCACACCAACTTCGAGTGAGGAGGCCCTCCAACTCCAACATCCAGAGAGATAACCGGGGGCAACAGGACACCATGACGACTCGTGTGAACATCACTTGACCTGGAGTTTCTCTCATAAAACAACAAGAGTGTGTCCCAAAAGAGTAGACTACTGCTTGCAGGACTTACTGCACCCAGAGGGGAGCTAATAATCTTGGCGGGGGAACCGTATGTCACACTGTCACCATAGAAAAGCCTACAGACACCGTGATGATGGTGGCCAATAAGACTGGCTGGACTCCTGTTTACTTCAAAAGGCTGTTGACTCAGTGGCCATCATGGTCCTTGATCACCACTGACCCTGGACTGTCTGGGAGTTGAGCGGGCAGGGCTCTGACACCTGGTGCTGTTTGTACGTTAATTCAGGGGCCTAATTGAAGACAGCGCAGACTACTGGTCAGAGCATCTAGGCTGGCAGAAACGGTCAGCCTAAGGTGGCCGAACAAATGTGGGGCGGGGTGAAACCGGCCCCCACAGCGTCTCTGCACATCTCTTTCCTGGACCCTTAAAGGTCATTAGAATCTATAACGCTTCCAATGCTGGTGCTCAGGTGGACGAGCAGGGAGGCAGGGGGCCTGGGGACAATCAACGTCACCTGGAGGCTGCTGGGGAGAAGCTCTGACCCTCGCCCCTTGGTATGAGGGCTCCCAACTCAGCACTCAGCAGTTACAGAAGAAGGGTCTGCACCCTCAGCACTCCAAGAATGAGGAACGGGACAAAAGGCAGAGGAGGGGTTTGTCCCCAGCAAAGCCCATTAAAAATCCCTGGGAGATAAAAATAGAATCTGGGCAATAAAGTCAAGTCTAACCTTTTTTATCCTTTGTGCTTTGTCTAATTTCATGTGCTCCTAGGGTCCCGCATGCAGAGGTTCCACACCCGGCACTTCAGACCAGATTTCCTAGTGCAGAATGGCTGGGTCGACACCTCAGCTCCTGGGGCCCAGTGCAGACTCCGCGATATAGAGCCTGAGCTGCAGCCAACCCGGCCCTCGAGAGCTCCGCCCCCTCCCTCCCACTGACTCTGACAGGATCTCTACACAGCAGCCCAGCCCACAGCCCACGGGGTAGTGCATGCTCTCACCTCTCCATTCTCTGATCAAAATATAAAGTTTCCTTTGCTTGTGAACCAAACTCAGTCTCGATCTGTTGGCCCCAATGACACTGCGCAGGGGGACACTTGTTGGGGTCCACTCTGGAGGATCAGTAACAGAAATTGAGACTATTGTAACCTCAATGAACAGATGTGTGAGCCAAACTGTAGTTAACATAGAACAGTGTATAAGGCTCGGGTAAAATAAGATGTTTCTAACGCTTCCATTGGCTATTTCCATCACTTTATTATAAGCAAGTTCAGTGAAAAGGTTTGTCTTATTTGTCAGGTCAATATTAGAGAAATGAAGTGATTTCTTTCCAAGGATGTACATCTAATAATCTTGGTTAAAGCTTCAATCTTGTTTTAAATGCTTTTCCATTGAAAATGATACCTCTCTTTCAGCTCCCCCATTTCTGAGAAGTATAAAATCTTATAATTTATTATTACCAAAGCGGAAAGGTCGGAGGAGGGATAAATTAACAGTTTGGGATTAACACATACACACTGCTATGTATAAAATAGATCATCAACAAGGAACTACTGTATAGCACAGGGAACTACACTCAACATTTTGCAATAACCTATAAGGGGAAATAATCTGAAAAAGAATAGATATTTTTATTGACATCATCTATCAATGACAGTTAAAGTGTAACCTAAGGGAAGCTGGTGGTGAGTGCTTCTGACCCTGAAGACTTCAATCATCTAAAGTTTGGACTCTGCCTACTTCCCAAGGCCCTTAATGAACATATGTGTAGCCGTAGCTTAAAAAATTCCCCAGTTTGGGTTTCGGGGAGACACTGATTTTGAAAAAGCCCTGGTGTTCTCCTTACATGAATGGGACTCTTCCTACTGCTAAAACATGTCTGTCACACCCAGAGGATGGTATACCGTCTGATCGGGAAGAGTTTGGAAAAGGCATCTCATCTCCTCATCTCCTGGTGCTCGGGTTCACCCATCCAGCGTCTTTACTAACAGTCTCCCCACTTGGAGATGGCAGCACTGTCAACATCCTGTTGTGTACAGTTTGGAATTTGTCCAGAGGATGAAGCGGAAGGATGAGGAACAATGAGAGACAAGTCCTAGGTGTTCAGACAGGCACATGTCACTCTAATTTCCAATCAGGAAGACGAATTGACCAAAGGCTAGGGTTGCCCATGGAAACAGTATAGGGCTTGAGGAAATCCCGCTGCTTTGTGGCCAGTTCCCATAAACACAAGTTGAACAATGGAACTCAGGGACAGTAAAATTCACGAAACTGCAGAGTTGAAAATATCCATCACTGAAAAATGTCTTGAGGAAAGTCAGAGAAAAGGACTTGTAAGCAAGGGAGAATGGCAGGAAAGGGATTTGAGGAGGTAGAAAGGACTCGCCATTAAGCACAAGAAAAGGAGCTGAACATTGCCAACATTGCAGTTGGCCAAAAAGGGTGTATGCGTTTTTTTCTGTATATATTCAAGAAAAGGGCATACACTTTTTTAGCCAACCAAACAGGTGGGCACTGGAAGTCGATACTACAAGAGATATCACTTCGCATCAGTCAGAAGAGCCATCCTCATAAAGCGTAAACAACAGAAATGCAGGACAGGGCAAGGAGAAGAGGGAGCCCTGTGAGACTTATAGTGGAAATATATATTGCCAACGGCCATTCTGGAGAAGTGTATTGTGTTTACTAAAGCATCTAAAAAATGAGCTACAGAGCATAGGGCACTTGCACTCATGGGCGTATATCTTGGGAAAAACAAAAATCGAGAGGACACAGGCACCCCAATGTTTACCCCCTCTCTGTTTAAAAGATCCTCGACTAAGATATAACTTAAATGTCTCTGGAGAGAAAAAATGGATAGAGATGTGGTACTTAGGTAGAGTGGAATATTATTCAGCCTGGAAATCAATGAAATATGGCCAGTTGTAACAACTCCGGAGGAGTTACGTATGATCATTCTAAGTGACATAATTCAAAAAGAAAAAGACACATATCATAAGATATCACTTAAAGGTGGAATCCAAAATGGCTACACATGAAATAAATTACAAAACAAAAACATAGTCAAATATGTAGAAAACACGCATAAGGCTGCTAAACGGGAAAGGTGGGGAGAGGTGAGGCATCATCCAGGAGGTTGAAATTAGCAAAGATACCATTCCAAATACCAAACTGATAATCAACAAGGCCTACACGGTAGCTAAAAGAACTGCACTCAGCACACTCAAGTCACCGGAAAAGAATATATACGACTGGTAAGAATCTGAAAAAGAATTTACTGATGTCTCTCTGTACGTGAATCAAGTGGATGTACAGCAGCAAGAAACAGAGCTTTGAAAATCAGCTGTAACCAATATAGTAATAAATTGAAAAAAATAAATGACAGAGAGACAGAGAAAACCTCTTACAACTTTTCCTCAGGGCCGGTGATGCAACATGGATTGAACACATCTAGACCCACAGCAGGATGAGACATAAGGCTGGAAACTGTTTGCACTAAGAGAAATGTGAGGTTGGGTGAGGAAATGCACACCCTTTAAAGTAATACTACCTGGTACCCATTCAATGGGTCCCAAATCTGCAGGTTCAAGGGATCTTCCTACAGCTAAAACATGCATGGAAAACCCAGAGGACTGTACACCATGTGATCGGGAGATGTGTCTAAAATGCAGCTCATTTATCCTCTCCTGGTGCTCCTGTTCACCATTCCAGCCACGTTACTTAGAATCTCCCCACTTGGAGAATCAGCACATTTCAACTTCTGTTTCAAACATTTTGCAAATTGTGAGGAGGATGAACGAGAAGAGGGGGAACCAATGAGAGAATAGTTGTAGGGGTTTGGACGGGCACATATCACTCTAATTTCCCATTAAGAATAAGAATTGAAAAAAGGCTCAGCCCGCCTCGCCCGAGCCAAAATAGGGCCTGAAGCAATCCTGCGGGTTTGAGGCCAGCTCACAAAAGAGCAACTTAAAAAATGGAGCTCAGGGTCACTGCAATTCACAAACCTGCAGAGTTATAAATGAAAACTAACGTCCAAAAATATGTTGAGGTAAGGCAAAGAAGAGGATCTGAATGCAAGACAGAATTGCAAGAAACAGATTTCAAGAGATAGATTGGACTCGTCTTTAAAGCACATGAAAAGCGGCAGAATTTCGACAATGATGCAGTTGGCCCAAAAGGGCGTATGCGTTTTTTCCTGATTATATCCAGGAAAAAACGCATGCACACTTTATGGGCAACGAAGCAAGCAAGCAATGCAAATGTGCACACCAAAGAAGTCTCATTACCCACTGGTCAAAAGGGCCATCCTAAAAAATTGTAAAAACCAGAAATGCAGGACAGGCCATGGAGAACAGGGAGCCTTTATACGCTGATGGGCAGTGTGTGAACTGCCGAGAGCCACTCTGGAGAAGTGTATGGTGGTTCCTAAATCATCTAAAAAACAGAGCTACAGAGCATAGGACACTTCCAATCATGGGAGTATATCTAGGGAAGTCTAAAAATCAACAAGACACAAGCACACCACAGTTTAGGGCTACTCTGTTTACAAGAACCTCAACTTCAGTACACCTTAAATATCCCAGGAAAGAGAACAATGGATAAAGAAGATGTGGTACTTATGTACAATGGAATATCTCTTCACCATGAAATCAATGTAATAAGGCTAGTAGAAGGATAAAGAGTGGGTTTAGGTCTGATAATACTACTTGAAATAAGTCAAACAGAAAAAGAAACATATCATAAGATATCACTTATAGAGGGAGGGTAAATATGGCTGCACAAGAAATGAATTACAGAACAGAACAGTGTCTCACATTTAGAAAACACACTTATTTCAGCTTAAGGGGAAAGGAGAGGTGGGGTGATGCATAAAACCAGAGTTTGAAATTAGCACAGATACCGTTCAATAAACCAAATAGATATTAGACAAGATCTACACCTTGCTCAATGAACTGGCCTCAACACACCCTATACACCACAGAGAAATATATCTGAGTAATAAGAATCTTAAAACCCATGTATTGATATATCTCCATAAGGGAATCAAGTGTGTGCAGAGCGGCACAAACACAGCAGTGAAAATGAGCTAAACCCCATTATAGAAATAAATTTTAAAAACAAAACGCAGAAACAATGAAAGAGAGAAAAATTCTTACAAAATTCGCTCAGGGGCTGTGATGCAACCTGGATTGACCACATATAAGCCCACAGCTGGATAAGACATAAGGCTGGACACTTGGGGCTGAGAGGATTGGTGAGCTTTGGTGAGCAACTGCCAAAACTTTAATGCAATACTTCATGCTACTCATTCCAAGGGTCCCAACACTCCAGGTTGAAGGGAATCTTCCTACAGCTAAACCATGCTTGGGAAACCCAGCGACTGGTATACCATATGATTGGGAAAGGTTTCTAAAACGCACCTCATTTTTCCTCTCCTGGGGCTCCGGATCGACATTCCAGCCGCTTTACTAAAATATCCCCACATGGAGAGTCAATGCCTTTAAGTTCTGGTATCGCACAGTCTGCAGTTAGTGTGGAGGATGAATGGGAATAGGGGGAACCAGTGAGAAACTAGGTGTAGCGGTTTCAATGGGCACATGTCACTCTAATTTCATATCAGTAAGAAGAATAAACCAAAGGCACAGCAAGGTGCCCCAGAAGAACAATAGGGCCTGAAGGAATCCTGTGGTTATGAGGCAAGATCACAAAAATAAGAGCTGAAAAATGGAGCTAAGGGCCACTGCAATTCAAAACCTGCAGAGTTATAAAGGCCAACTATTTTCAAAAAATATATTGAGGTAAGGCTATGAAGAGGCATTGAAAGCAAGGCAGAATTGCAGGAAACCGATTTCAGGAGGTAGACTGGAATTGCATTTAAAGCATAGGAAAAGAGGCAGAACGTTGACAATGATGCACGTGGCCAAAAAGGGCGTATGCGTTTTCTCCTGAATATATTCAGGAAAAAACGCATACGCACTTTTAGGCCAACCAAGCAAGCTTGTAAAGGAAATCTGCACTATAATGAAGTCTCACTTCCCCCCGGTCAAAAGGGCCATCTGAAAAAAGTGTAAAATCCAGAAAGGCAGGACAGGCCATGGAGAACTGGGAGCCTTGTTATGCTGATGGTCGGGATGAAAATTGCCAACAGCCACTCAGGAGAAGTGTATGGTGTTTCCTGAAACATCGAAAAAACAAAGCAACAGAGCCTAGGGCACTTCCACTTATGGTCCTATAGCTTAGGGAAATTAAAATCAAAAAGACACAGCCTCCCCAAAGTTTGGGACGGCTCTGTTTACAAGAACCTCGTTTATGGTACAAGTTCAATATCGCAGAAAGTGAAAAATGGATAAAGAAGTTGTGGTACTTACGTACAATGCAATATCACTCAGCAATAAAATCTATGTCATCAGGTCCGTAGCAGCATAATGAGTGGATTCAGGTATGATGATTCTAACTGAAATAAGTCACACAGAAAAAGAAACATCATAAGATATCACTAATACACGGAATGTAAACTTGGCTATACAGGAACTGAATTACAAAATAGAACAGGATCACAAATTTAGAAAACCAACTTATGCTTGCTTAAGGGGAAAGGTGAGTTGCGGTGTTGCATAAAACCAGAGATTATAATGAGCACAGATAAAGTTCCTTAAGCCAGATACTGAATAGACAAGAGCTACTCCTTGCTCAACGAAATGGACTCAACACCCCATATTAAATGCCTAAGAACGTACCTGACTAGTAAGTATCTTAAAACCTATGGATTGCTATTTCCCTGAAAGAGAATCAAGCGTCTGTACAGGGGCCTAAATGCAGCAGTGATAGGATTGGAGAGGTTCGGTGAGCAAATG